>NC_068447.1:14908816-14926316 GCF_023373465.1 Oncorhynchus keta
AGAGAGAGAGAGAGAGAGAGAGAGAGAGAGAGAGAGAGAGAGAGAGAGAGAGAGAGAGAGGCTGTTCCTAGCCCAATTAGGCAGTATGTGTCTGTTTGATTCATCGTACTGCATAGATGCTAAATCAACAGAAACAACAGAGGTTATGTAAGCCAGCATAATGTGAATATCTCCGTCTCTCTCTTGCTCTCTCCTCCTCTCTTCCTCTCTCCCTTTCTCCATCTCCCTCTCCTCCTCTCTCCCTCTCTGTCTCTCCCTCGCTCTCTCTCTCTCTCTCTCTCTCTGCTGTGCAAGTGCCCAAAGTTGAGCCTTGCTTTTCAGAGGGTGGCCAATGGCCATGGGACTATTTATTTTATGACTTTTGCGCAATTTCTCTAAATAAATCTGAGTGCCTATTCGACCATCGAGGAAACTAGGGTTTTGAACTGTAGCAGAGGGAAAGAGCCGCGTATCTGCCCTCTTATTGGTTAGAATGCTCGCACCGGATCTCACCTCCTCCTGCCTGTCTTGCATCTTTGAGGACATGTATTTCCATTGTTAGAGTGGTCAATCGACTCGTCAATATTATAGATCATAATTGACTGTACTGATTAGGGACACCGGTGTCAGATTACATAACATATTCACCGCCTTTGGAAGCTTGGAAAGTCTGAAAATGTTACATGCTCATCGGAGGGACTGTCACTGCTTGGTGGAAAGATATGCAAACATATGCAGGAAATCTGTCCACATCCACAGAAACTAGTCCCATCGTTCTATGATGAACATCGACTTCAACATGTAAAACAGAGAGGGGAAGAGAGACTAATGCCAGGTCCCTAATGTTTTGGCTGTATATGTAACCAAGTATTAAACACAGCTAAGTGTGCAGGGGGAAACACATGACATGCACTATAATGTACAAGGTATTATAAGACAATGGTCATCTATAAGAAAGAAAATTCCAAACCTCTCTGCCAATAATAGCTCGTTTTCTGTTTTCCAATCCTCACTCAGACCACTCCTAGACTGTCCAAGTCAAATTCTTGCTTGAGAAATTGCTTTTTGCTAAGAGGGCAGGACCTGTGTTTGACCATTGCCTGCCTGTGTTTGACCATTGCCTGCCTGTGTTTGACCATTGCCTGCCTGTGTTTGACCATTGCCTGCCTGTGTTTGACCATTGCCTGCCTGTGTTTGACCATTGCCTGCCTGTGTTTGACCAATTCCTACCTGTGTTTGACCATTGCCTACCTGTGTTTGACCATTGCCTGCCTGTGTTTGACCATTGCCTGCCTGTGTTTGACCATTGCCTGCCTGTGTTTGACCATTGCCTGCCTGTGTTTGACCATTGCCTGCCTGTGTTTGACCATTGCCTGCCTGTGTTTGACCATTGCCTGCCTGTGTTTGACCATTGCCTGCCTGTGTTTGACCATTGCCTGCCTGTGTTTGACCATTGCCTGCCTGTGTTTGACCAATTCCTACCTGTGTTTGACCATTGCCTACCTGTGTTTGACCATTGCCTACCTGTGTTTGACCATTGCCTACCTGTGTTTGACCAATTCCTACCTGTGTTTGACCATTGCCTACCTGTGTTTGACCATTGCCTGCCTGTGATCACGATTCCTGCCTTCTGTGAAGGCTTAATAAACATCTGCCTTGCTCTGGCAAGCAGTCTCTAGGGCAGCAGCCTCTAGGGCAGCAGTCTCTAGGGCAGCAGCCTCTAGGGCAGCAGTCTCTAGGGCAGCAGCCTCTAGGGCAGCAGCCTCTAGGGTAGCAGCCTCTAGGGCAGCAGCCTCTAGGGCAGCAGTCTCTAGTGCAGCAGCCTCTAGGGCAGCAGTCTCTAGGGCAGCAGCCTCTAGGGCAGCAGTCTCTAGGGCAGCAGCCTCTAAGGTGCAGGTTAGAGTACCGGGCGTAGGGTCGAGTTCCAAGCTCAGTTTCATAGTTTTCTGTGTATATACAACCGCTTACATGATTAGCTTTTATCCTTTAACCTCTCCTCAGCTCCAGGCCTCTGATCTCCAACCAAGAGAACCACAGCTTGGCCTGTGATGCACTAGGTAGATTCCAGTCTATTCTGGATGGCTGTCTCAGGATTGGATTGAAAAAGCTATTATGGTAGGAGCCATAAAAAAATTGAGAAGTTGGCAACACTTCCTGGCACTGAAGGTGCAGTATTGTCTCTCCCATCGTATGTAAGATAAACACATGTTAAACAAAGAGCAGAATGGAGAGAGAAAGAGAGAGAGAAGCGAGACAGAGAGAGATAGAGAAAGAGAGACACAGAGAGAGAGAGAGTGATAGAGACACACAGAGAGATAGAGGGGAGAGAGAGAGACACAAAGACAAAGAAAGAGAAAGAGACAGAAAGAGACAGAGAGAGACAAATAAAAAGAGAGAGAGAGAGAGAGAGAGAGAGAGAGAGAGAGAGAGAGAGAGAGAGAGAGGGGGAGGAGTTATTGCATTATGCCCACAGCTTTCTAACTGTTCTTCATTCTCCTCTGGAATGCTGGGGTGCTGTGTCTCTCACCTCACACACACACACACACACACACACACACACACACACACACACACACACACACACACACACACACACACACACACACACACACACACACACACACACACACACACACACACACACACACACACACACACACACATGTAGGAAAATCATTCAAACAGACACACACACACACACACACACACACACACACACTAAATTGAGTTTTATTTCAACACACACATCCTTGACTGTGTCAGTCATTGGGCAGTGATGTGACAAAATATATGTATTGTACTCACCTATAGAGGTTTTCACAGGTCAGTAACCAGGGGTCAGATACAGAGGGAAAGAGAAAATACGTTGTTAGTTTTCAATTCACTAGATGACGTGGACAGTTCAACATGAACAGTGTTGGCGTAAATGGCTGACTTTAGAATTACATGCACTCACAGACTCTATCGTAAGTCTACCTAAAGCAGCAATATGTCACATTTTGGGTGACCTGACCAAATTCATATAGAAATGTAAGTTAAAGATCTGTCTCATTGAAAGGAAGTCTAAGAAGCTTTAGATCTGTTCTATGTGTGCTATTTCTATGCCTCCTGTGCTTAAGTTTTTTTGTGTGTGTATTTTCCTATCAGTTTTGTACATCAGCTTTATGGTTTAGATGGTCCAATGATTCTCTACACCACTGTTTCCCAACCCTGGTTCTCCAGTACCCTCAACAGTAGCCATTTTCATTATAGCCCTGGACAAACTCACCTCATTCAACTCAGTGAGGGCTTGATGATCAGTTGACAAGTTGAACCAGGTGTGCTTGTCCAGGGTTATAATAAAAATGTGTCCTGTTGTGGGTACTGGAGGACCACGGTTGGAACACACTGCTATACACTATACCTGCTCCTTTTGTCACCTACACTGAAATATTATAATTTTAGCAACCAGGAAATGGTGGAGCGCTTTCTGCATAGTCCATCTTTAAATGTTGTTTTTACAGCATTACATCAGATGACTGGAATTACAGTCAACTCTCTGTCACATCATTTCCATTGCCACCTCTAGCCAGTGAACCATCAGCCTATTTCCCCCAAATGTACTTTTCATTTAGAAAGTCATAATGGACCAACCTTTTTCTATGAATATCATTGTCTTTATCAGGATAGACTATTTTTGACTGTCTCTAATGGAGCCACCTCTCCCTCACACCACACTGCCATTCTCTTTCCAATACAGCTGTCAATGAATCCAAAGTAGTCCAGTCGACTACCTCTGTTTCCTGCCTACCCCTGCTATTCTCTATGGGGGAAGTCCAAGTCAAAGCATCAATGGGACATCATTCCCTTTTTATGCACCTTTCTCTCTCTACGCAAATTCTGACCTTGAACTTAAGCATGAGAATAGCTATTCACCCGCCTTTCCTTCTGCTGGAGATGAACGAACTGAAGGCGTGGAGGTGTGTCTACAGATACTCCGTATTCTGACCTTAAATTAAATACCTCATACCCGCGATGAAACAATGAATAAGGTTGAGTAACCTGTCGGTTCCAAGTGGAACCTCTATTTTATTTTTTCCCCGATAGAAATAACACCATTCTCCATGCACTGTCATTTACAACTTGATAAGAGCCATTGATTGATAAAGGGAAAAGCTAGGTAAATTAGTTAGCCGTTTGTACAAGGGGATTGTAAATATAAATGACAATTATTTTATATCAATTATAACTTATGATTGCTGGAGACAAATGTGAAACTCCTCACATGGCAGTAAACTGAAGCAAATCAACATTTCACCTTTTCCACAGTGAAGTTTATGAAATGCTGGCTTTATAATTTGCAGATATGAAATGTGGAGACCAAAGCTATAGGCTTCTGTAGCCATGCACAAATGACAGTATAGCGACAAACCTACTGACTTGATTTATGATTTCTAGAATGTTTCAATTATATGCCCAGACTTTTCACTGTATTTTGTACAATTTGCATCGTGTTAAATATTAGCCACTACAGGTAGTCAGTAGTCAGTTATACCATCATACATACTAGTCACTTTAACAATCTTTACATATTTTTGCTTTACTCATCTCATATGTATATACTGTATTCTATTCTACTGTATTTAGTCAATGCCACTCCAACATTGCTCATCCTAATATTTATATATTCCTTAATTCCATTATTTTACTTTTAGGTTGTGTGTATTGTTGCGAATTGTTAAGTTATTACTGCACTGCTGGAGCTAGAAACACAAGATTTCACTACACACGCAATAACAATAACTGCTAAATATGTGTATGTGACAAATACATTTGATTTGAAGTTGTGAAATACTTTGAAACGTGTAACCTATTTGAATCATTACGGAACACAGACCATATATAGCAGTCTAAAGCTGGTGTCTTGCGCACAGTTCACCACGGCTGAACCATTGCCATCACAGGATTATTATGGTGGATTCATAGGAATACTGGTCAACCCCTGTTCTACACTTTTGAGACCTTCCGATATTTCATGGACAATTGAAAATGGCAACTTTCAGGATGAATCAAACAACTGTATTTTTGATTCACCAATATATTTACTGAGTAAAGGCTCTCCAAACCAGTTTTTATTATGATTCAGAAATACACATCACTATACAAAGGTATGTGGACACCTGCTCAGCAAACATCTCATTCCAAAATCATGGGCATTAACATGGAGTTGGTCCACCCTTTGCTGCTATAAAAGCCTCCACTTTTCTGGGAAGGCTTTCCACTAGATGTTGGAACATTCAGCCACAAGAGCGTTAGTGAGGTCAGGCACTGGTGTTGGACGATTAGGCCTGGCTCATTGTCGGCATTCCAATTCAACCCAAAGGGGTTCGATGGGGTTGAGGTCAGGGCTCTGTGAAGCCAGTCAAGCTCTTACACACTGACCTCAACAAACCATTTCTGTATGGACCTTGCTTTGTGCAAGGGGGCATTGTCATGCTGAAACAGGAAAGAATCGTCTAGAATGTCATTGTATGCTGTAGCTTTAAGATTTCCCTTCACTGGAACTAAGGGGCCTAGCCCGAACCATGAAAAAAAGCCCCAGACCATTATTCCTCCTCCACCAAACTTTACAGTTGACACTATGCATTCGGGCAGGAAGCGTTCTTCTGGCATCCGCCAAACTCAGATTTGTCTGTAGTGCTGCCTGATGGTGAAGCGTGATTCATCACTCCAGGGAACGTATTTCCACTTTTTCAGAGTTCACTGGCGGTAAGCTTTACACCAATCCAGCCTGCACATGGTGATCTTAGGCTTGTGTGCGGTTGCTCGGCCATGGAAACTAATTTCATTAACCTCTCGACAAACAGTTATTGTGTGGACGTTGCTTCCACAGACAGTTTGGAACTCGGTAGTGATGTTGCAAACGAGGACAGATGATTTTTACACGCACAAAAACGTTTAGGGTACACCAAATTCAAAGTGATGGATTTAGCTAAATGTACTGAAAACCCTATTGAATGAAAACTATTTTTCCACATTTTGTTACGTTACAGTCTTATTCTAAAATATATATATCAATCTACATACAATACCCCATAATGACAAAGCAACAACAGGTTTTTAGAAATGTTTGCAAATGTATATATACAAAAAAATGGAACTACCTTATTTACATAAGTATTCAAAACCTTTACTCAGTACTTTGTTGAAGTACCTTTGGCAGCGATTACAGCCTAGACTCTTCTTGGGTATGACAATACAAGATTGGCACACCTGTATTTGGAGAGTTTCTCTCATTCTTCTCTGCAGATCATCTCAAGCTCTAACAGGTTGGATGGGGAGCGTCGCTATTCAGCTATTCTCAGGTCTCTCCAGAAATGTTCGATCGGGTTCAAGTCCGGGCTCTGGCTGGGCCACTCAAGGACATTTAGAGACTTGTCCCGAAGCCACTCCTGTGTTGTTTTGGCTGTGTGTTTATGGTCGTTATCCCGTTGGAAGGTGAACCTTCGCCCAAGTCTGAGGTCTTGAGCACCCTGGAGCAGGTTTTCATCAAGGATCTCGCGGTACTTTGATCCGTTAATCTTTGCCTCGATCCTGACTAGTCTCCCAGTCCCTGCCACTGAAAAACATTGCCACAGCATGATGCTGCCACCACCATGCTTCATAGTAGGGATGGTGCCAGGTTTCCCTCAGATGTGAAACTTGGCATTCAGGCCAAAGAGTTCAATCTTGGTTTCATCAGACCAGATAATCTTGTTTCTCATGGTCTGAGAGTCCTTTTGACAAACTCCAAGCGGGCTGCCATGTGCCTTTTACTGAGGAGTGGCTTTCGTCTGACCACTCTACCATAAAGGCCTGATTGGTGGAATGCTGCAGAGATGGTTGTCCTTCTAGAAGTTTCTCCCATCTCCACAGAGGAACTCTGGAGCTCTGTCAGATTGACCATCAGGTTCTTGGTTACCTCCCTGACCAAGGCCCTTCTCCCCCGATTGCTCAGTTTGGCTGAGCGGCCTGCTCTAGGAAGAATCTTGGTGGTTCAAACTTCTTCCATTTAAGAATGAGGGAAGCCACTGTGTTCTTGGGGACCTTCAATGCTCCAGAATTGTTTTTGGAACACTTCCCCAGATCAACACAATCCTGTCTCGGAGCTCTATGGACAATTACTTCGGTGTCATGGCTTGGTTTTGGCTCTGACATGCACTGCCAACTGTGGGACCTTATATAGACTGGTGTGTACCTTTCCAAATCATGTCCAATCAATTAAATTTACCACAGGTGGACTCCAATCAAGTTGGAAAAACACCTCACAGATAGAAGATCAATGGAAACAGGATGCACCTGAGCTCAATTTCGAGTCTCATAGAAAAGGGGTCTGAATACTAATATAAACATTTCTAAAAACCTGTTTTTGCTTTGTCATTATGGGGTATTGTGTGTAGATTGATGAGGAGCATTTTTTATTTAATACATTTTAGAATAAGGCTGTAACGTAACAAAATGTGGAAAAAATCAAGGCTTCTGAATACTTTCCGAATGCGCTGTAATTTAAGTCTGAATATCAACTACATTTCCTTCGTCTGAATCGGGCCCTGTGGGACCAGGCACAGACTCTCCTAAATCACTGTTTCTCTCCACACACAGAATAGGAAGACTCCCCGCCATTCAGATGAGCAGCAGGGACGTTTGAAAGCATTACAAATTGAGATGATTAGAGTGAGAATAGACTGTGTGCACACAGGAAGTGCTATATGGCTCAGGAAAAATACATACTAAGTCTATGTGTTTCATGAACAGTACAGTGTATGTCACCGCCAGCAGCTAGGCTTGATTTAGCCAAGGTTCGACCACACTGGATTACAGAGATATAATTCCACATTACATGACAGTGATAGAGCAGTTATGAAACATAATCATACAGGTTGTGTTGACCCCAGCCATGTCCCTGTGTGCAGAAGGGCCTCCTCTCTCCTTCCTCTCTCCTCCTCTCTCCTTCCTCTCTCCTCCCTCTCTCCCTCCTCTCTCCTTCCTCTCTCCCTCCTCTCTCCTCCCTCTCTCCTTCCTCCCTCCTCCTCTCTCCTTATCAGAGCCAGTGGTACATTTAGCTGACAGACAGAGTGTTAGGCATGTCGTCACTAAGCACGTACGTCCCCTCCCCACGCGGTAATAAACCTACATGAGGAACAGGTGTTGGACATAAAACGGGTTCTGCCGAGACGTTAGCGGGCTGTCTTTACGTCAGGGATCATCAACTAGATTTAACCGCAGGTCGATTTTCACTTATAGGATGGGAGGGAGGGGGCATAATAACAAATCATTAGTAGACTGCAAATTGACCGGACGAAGCCCAAACAGGTATATTTGACTAAAACATAATCATTTCAAACCTTGCATTTGCATACGATCAAGTCTCTATTATGAGTGGGAACAGATTTCCAACATGAAGACCAATTGAAGCTGATTTCCTGGTGTTTTTACATTATTTTATGTCCAACAATGAATATATTTTTTAGACCTGCTCAGAGAAGTTGGGGAACCCTGTCGGGGACCTGCTCTACATATTGCTGAGTGATAATAGAATGGGAGTCTTGGCTATTTCCTGTCTCTCCCTGCTGTGAGCTGAGCAAGGGGAGGAAGCGTGGGGATGTGGAGATGTTGACTAGCCTAGCATGCAGAGTTGTGCTCCCCTCCCTCAGTTCCTGGATAATTGCACAATTTGTCATTCAGCATCCATTAAAGAACATTTAATTTCAGCTGGAGTTATTGTAATGTGCTGGTAAGGCTGGGCCAGGAGAGGAGAGTGGTATGGAGCAGGCTCCTGTGCTTATTGCAAACATGATGCTGAGCTGTATGGGTATTTAACGGAGCTACTGTTTAAAGACAATAAAACATCTAAATGGAGATATCATCTGGCTTGGATGATGGGACTGAGATTAAAACCGGTCACAGGTTAAAAACGGTTTAACGTGCACACACACACACACACACACACACACACACACACACACACACACACACACACACACACACACACACACACACACACACACACACACACACACACACACACACACACACACACACACACACACACACACACACACACACACACACACACACACAGGTGCAGAGGCCTCCTGAGCAGGTGAAACCACGCAAGCATTTACACATTCATAAAACATGCGTGAAAAAACACACAATTTAAAAAGCTCTCGGTCTCGTGTCAGAATTAGACGTTCATCCATGTTTCTCAAATGTCAAATTTCGAAGCCGTTCCAAACGACAATTTAACGAGTACACTGGGAGTTGAGAAACATGAGTAGCGTACAGACATAACACAGGAACAGAATCAATTACGCTGGGGGAAAAACAAAGGGAGTGACAGATGTAGGAGAGGTAATGGAGTCCAGGTGAGTCTCATGAAGCGCAGGAGACCGTAACGATGGTGGCAGATGTGGGTAATAATGAATAACTGCCGATACGGAAGCGCAGGAGAAGGGGAGTAACTGACAGTACCCCCTCCCTGACGCGTGGCTCCAGCAGCAGAATGCTGACCAGAGGGACTGAGGACCAGGCCGGTCACTTCTGCTGATGTCGAAGTGCAGGAGAAGGGGAGTAACTGACAGTACCCCCTCCCTGACGCGTGGCTCCAGGAGCAGAATGCTGACCAGAGGGACTGAGGACCAGGCCAGTCACTTCTGCTGATGCGCGGGAACCTGTAGAGCCAGTTGAGGAATGGGAACGTGTAGAGCCAGTTGAGGAATAGGAACCTGTAGAGCCAGCTGAGGCATGGGAACCTGTAGAGCCAGCTGGGGCATGGGAACCTGTAGAGTCAGCTGAGGCATGGGAACCTGTAGAGCCAGCTGAGGCATGGGAACCTGTAGAGTCAGCTGAGGCATGGGAACCTGTAGAGTCAGCTGGGGCATGGGAACCTGTAGAGTCAGCTGAGGCATGGGAACCTGTAGAGTCAGCTGAGGCATGGGAACCTGTAGAGCCAGCTGGGGCATGGGAACCTGTAGAGTCAGCTGAGGCATGGGAACCTGTAGAGTCAGCTGAGGCGTGGGAGCCTGTAGAGTCAGTTGAGGGATGGGAACCTGTAGAGCCTTGGGAGCCTGACGATCCGGCTGAGGCATGGGAACCTGTAGAGTCAGCTGAGGCATGGGAACCTGTAGAGTCAGCTGAGGCATGGGAACCTGTAGAGCCAGCTGAGGCATGGGAACCTGTAGAGTCAGCTGAGGCATGGGAACCTGTAGAGTCAGCTGAGGCATGGGAACCTGTAGAGTTAGCTGAGGCATGGGAACCTGTAGGGCCAGCTGAGACATAGGAACCTGTAGAGCCTTGGGAGCCTGACGATCCGGCTGAGGCATGGGAACCTGTAGAGCCAGCTGGGGCATGGGAACCTGTAGAGCCAGCTGGGGCATGGGAACCTGTAGAGTCAGCTGAGACATGGGAACCTGTAGAGCCAGCTGGGGCATGGGAACCTGTAGAGCCAGCTGAGACATGGGAACCTGTAGAGCCAGCTGGGGCATGGGAACCTGTAGAGCCAGCTGAGACATGGGAACCTGAAGAGCCAGCTGAGGCATGGGAACCTGTAGAGTCAGCTGAGACATGGGAACCTGAAGAGCCAGCTGAGGCATGGGAACCTGTAGAGTTAGCTGAGGCATGGGAACCTGTAGAGTCAGCTGAGACATGGGAACCTGAAGAGCCAGCTGAGGCATGGGAACCTGTAGAGTAAAAAAATCTAAAAATAAAATCCCTGTTGCTTCCCTTTGGTGAGGCGTTATTCTGTTACGAGTTGAGTACTGTTACGAGTTGAGTACTGTAACGAGTTGAGTACTGTAACGAGTTGAGTACTGTAACGAGTTGAGTACTGTTACGAGTTGAGTACTATAACGAGTTGAGTACTGTAACGAGTTGAGTACTGTAACGAGTTGAGTACTGTTACGAGTTGAGTACTGTAACGAGTTGAGTACTGTAACGAGTTGAGTACTGTTACGAGTTGAGTACTGTAACGAGTTGAGTACTGTAACGAGTTGAATACTGTAATGAGTTGAGTACTGTAACGAGTACACTAGGAGTTGGAAAGCAAGTACAGAGATGGAATTTAATAATACATGGAACATGGAACAAAACAAGAAACACAAGTAGCATAGAGACATACGGGGCGGCAGGGTAGCCTAGTGGTTAGAGCGTTGGACTAGTAACTGGAAGGTTGCAAGTTCAAATCCCTGAGCTGACAAGGTACAAAACTGTCATTCTGCCTCTGAACAGGCAGTTAACCCACTGTTCCTAGGCTGTCATTGAAAATTAGAATTTGTTCTTAACTGACTTGCCTAGTTAAATAAAGGTTAAATAAAATATAACACAGGAACAGAATCAATAACGCATGTGAAAAGAACCAAGGGGAGTGACAGATATAGGGGAGGTAATCAGGAAGGTGATGGAGTCCAGGTGAGTCTCATGAAGCACAGGTGGGTGTAATGATGGTGGCAGGTGTGTGTACTAAACTGGTGACCTCGAGAGAGTGGGAGTAACCGTGAGAGTCAAATTTCAAAGTGTTTGCTTACCTGTCTCTATCATTCCAAGCTTAAGTTCAGGCATCAACTGTGAATTCTAAAGTTAGGCATTAACTTAAGACAAGAGTTAAGGTTTTTGATAGGCTTAAAACAAAAATATATAAATTGCTGGATTTGAACATACAACCTTTGTAACCAGATACTTAGACCCATTCGCCATCCCTGTCCACAATGCCCCAGCAAAACTGGAACCTACCCGAAAGTAACAGGGCTCAC
The DNA here is from genome assembly GCF_023373465.1 of Oncorhynchus keta. Lineage (NCBI taxonomy): Eukaryota > Metazoa > Chordata > Actinopteri > Salmoniformes > Salmonidae > Oncorhynchus > Oncorhynchus keta. Next base: position 14,920,564 of record NC_068447.1, read on the forward strand.
GTTTGCCCCTAGCGGCCGGTATCCACGCCATCTCCTGATGTCCTCAGGCATGGATGGACGTTGACTTGTATCACAGATGACCTGGCTGCACAGGCACACATGTAATACATTCCCACCTCTAGTAACCCAACAGAAGCTCTATTCTTTTTGTAGGGCTGACTGCTCAATATAGTGTGTTTTCCTTCTGTCTCATGTGATGTGCAGCAGAGTTATTTATAGACTCCCTATACACAGGCACGCACACACATACACACACATGCACAAACACACACACACATACACACACATGCACAAACACACACACACAGGGAGGGAAAGGAGAAGTAGACCCATAGTGTATAGTAGACCCATAGTGTATAGTAGACCCATAGTGTATAGTAGGCCCATAGTGTATAGTAGACCCATAGTGTATAGTAGACCCATAGTGTATAGTAGGCCCATAGTGTATAGTAGACCCATAGTGTATAGTAGACCCATAGTGTATAGTAGGCCCATAGTGTATAGTAGACCCATAGCGTACAGTAGACCCATAGTGTATAGTAGGCCCATAGTGTATAGTAGACCCATAGTGTACAGTAGGCCCACAGTGTGCAGTAGGACCAAAGTGTACAGTAGGCCCATAGAGTACAGTAGACCCATAGTGTACAGTAGACAGTACATAGAGTGTACAGTAGGCCCAAAGTGTAAAAGTGTACAGTAGGCCCAAATACAGTAGGACAGTAGTGGGCCCATAGTGTACAGTAGGTACAGTAGGTCCATAGCATATCCAGTAGACACAGTAGACCCATAGTGTACAGTAGGTCCATAGCATACAATAGGCCCGAAGTGTACAGTAGGCCCATAGTGTACAGTAGGCCCATAGAGTACAGTAGGCCCAGTGAGTACAGTAGGCCCAAAGTGTACAGTAGGCCCATCGAGTACAGCAGGCCCATAGAGTACAGTAGGCCCATAGTGTACAGTAGGCCCATAGTGTATAGTAGACCCATAGAGTACAGTAGGCCCATAGAGTACAGTAGGCCCATAGAGTACACTAGGCCAATAGTGTACAGTAGGCCCAAAGTGTACAGTAGGCCCATAGTGTACAGTAGGGCAAATGAGTACAGTAGGTCCATAGTGTACAGTAGGCCCATAGTGTACAGTAGGCCCATTGAGTACAGTAAGCCCATTGAGTACAGTAGGCCCAAAGTGTACAGTAGGCCCATAGAGTACAGTAGGCCCATAGAGTACAGTGGGTCCATAGTGTACAGTAGGCCCAAAGTGTACAGTAGGTCCATAGAGTACAGTAGACCCATAGTGTACAGTAGACACATAGAGTACAGTAGGCCCATAGTGTACAGTAGGTCCATAGCATACAATAGGCCCAAAGTGTACAGTAGGCCCAAGTGAGTACAGTGGGCCCATTGATAACAGTAGGCCCATAGAGTACAGTTGGCCCATAGAGTACAGTAGGCCCATAGTGTACAGTAGGACAAAAGTGTACAGTAGGCCCATAGAGTACAGTAGGCCCATAGTGTACAGTAGGCACATAGCATACAGTAGACCTATAGTGTACAGTAGGCCCAAAGTGTACAGTAGGCCCATAGTGTACAGTAGGCCCATAGTGTACAGTAGGCCAAGTGAGTACAGTCGGCCCAAAGTGTACAGTAGGCCCATCGAGTACAGTAGTCCCATAGAGTACAGTAGGGCCACAGTGTGCAGTAGGACCAAAGTGTACAGTAGGCCCATAGAGTACAGTAGGTCCATAGTGTACAGTAGGCCCATAGTGTACAGTAGGCACATAGCATACAGTAGACCTATAGTGTACAGTAGGCCCAAAGTGTACAGTAGGCCCATAGTGTAGAGTAGGCCCAGTGAGTACAGTAGGCTGAAAGTGTACAGTAGGCCCATCGAGTACAGTAGGCCCATAGAGTACAGTAGGGCAACAGTGTGCAGTAGGACCATAGCATACAGTAGGCCCAAAGTGTACAGTAGGCCCATAGAGTACAGTCATGTCTTCAAGTAATGATGGACTGTCGTTTCTCTTTGCTTATTTGAGATGTTCAAAGCCCATGTTCATAATATGGACTTTGTCTTTTTCCAAACAGGTCTATCTTCTGTATACCCTCCTAACTGGTCACAACACATAACGGAATGGCTCGAACGCATTAAGAAGGAAAGAAATTCCACAAATTAACTTTTAATTGAAATGCATTCCAGGTGACTACATCATGAGGCTGGTTGAGAGAATGCCAAGAGTATGCAAAGCTGTCATCAAGACAAAGGGTAGCTATTTGAAGAATCTCAAATCAAAACAACATTTTGATTTGTTTAACACTTTTTTGGTTACTACATAATTCCACATGTGTTAATTCATAGTGTTGATGTCTTCACTATTATTCTACAATGTAGAAAATAGTAAAAATAAAGAAAAACCCTTGAATGAGTAGGTGTTCTAAAACTTTTGACCAGTAGTGTACGTTAACCCTGTGTTTATGCCACACACAGACACGCGGTACACACCCACACGCACATACAGCTACATGCCATATGCTCCGAGCAGCTTAGTCCCAGAATAGAATCGTTTCCACATTCAGATGCTTTGGGTGAAAAACAGATATTTTAGGAAGACTACAGTAACTCCCAATAGGGAATCCCAAATACTGCTCAACCATGGGGCCAATGGGACCAATAACAGGCTCTTAGTTGAACGAGACAGAAGATGCAGACAGTGTTAGGAATAATCCACATTGAAGAGTGTCTCAGCTAGGGCTGTCGCGGTGACAGTATTACCTCCACACCGGTGGTTACGAGTCATGAAGGCAGTCAAATTCCACGTGACGGTTCAGTCATGGTAACTAGTCTTCTCCAAGCTCTGATGCCGCTGATGGTCATTAGTAGTCTACCAAACTGGCTAACTGCCTGGTACTCAGCACCCTATTGTCCCTCTAATCACTCTGACATCAATGCAAATGTATTGAAAATCTAATCAAACACTTCATGAGAGCCCATGAGCTCATGTTGTGCAAAATTTCAATAGGCTATGGAATTGCATGAGAAAACAGAGTGATGGCCTCTACTAAACATATCAGGATAGGCTTTCTATAGGCTAGTCCTACTATATTTATTTCTCAATTTTCCTAACATTGATTATATTTACAACAGGAGTATAGCCTACCTGGCTGGCATGAAAATTAAACCACAGGGAAAAGCGTCTCTATGCATTTTTCCTGCTGACCTTGTTTCAATACAGGTGCATGATAATGGTCCATTCGAAATCAATACAAATTTCACACATATATTATTTAGTATATGTAAAGACAAGATAAAATCAAGAATAGTTTGATCGGTAACAATATCACTTGTGAATTATATATTATCACTTGTGAATGATGCCCAGCATAAGAAACAAAGCCTTTTTTTTGCATCTTTTCTAATCATGTTCACACACCTCATGTAGTCTAGCCTGTAGGTCTATATGTTTTAATAAGGTTTGTATCACAACTAAAGTGGCCAAATAACTTCAGAACAGGCACCGCAGAACAGACACCGCAGAACAGGCACCGCAGAACAGGTACCGCAGAACAGGGATAATGTACTGTATGAGTACACCAAGGGGATGGAAGGATAAACACAATGAGACTGTAGAGAGCAGACAATGGGAGGGGGAAAGGAGGAGAGCAGATAATGGGAGGAGGAAAGGAGGAGATCAGATAATGGGAGGAGGAAAGGAGGAGATCAGACAATGGGAGGGGGAAAGGAGGAGAGCAGACAATGGGAGGAGGAAAGGAGGAGAGCAGATAATGGGAGGGGGAAAGGAGGAGAGCAGACAATGGGAGGGGGAAAGGAGGAGAGCAGATAATGGGAGGAGGAAAGGAGGAGAGCAGACAATGGGAGGGGGAAAGGAGGAGAGCAGATAATGGGAGGGGGAAAGGAGGAGAGCAGATAATGGGAGGGGAAAGGAGGAGAGCAGACAATGGGAGGGGGAAAGGAGGAGAGCAGACAATGGGAGGGGGAAAAGGAGGAGAGCAGATAATGGGAGGGGGAAAGGAGGAGAGCAGACAATGGGAGGGGGAAAGGAGGAGAGCAGACAATGGGAGGAGGAAAGGAGGAGAGCAGATAATGGGAGGAGGAAAGGAGGAGAGCAGATAATGGGAGGAGGAAAGGAGGAGAGAGGAAAGGAGGAGAGCAGACAATGGGAGGAGGAAAGGAGGAGAGCAGACAATGGGAGGAGGAGAGCAGACAATGGGAGGAGGAAAGGAGGAGAGCAGACAATGGGAGGGGGAAAGGAGGAGAGCAGACAATGGGAGGGGGAAAGGAGGAGAGCAGATAATGGGAGGGGGAAAGGAGGAGAGCAGACAATGGGAGGGGGAAGGAGGAGAGCAGACAATGGGAGGAGGAAAGGAGGAGAGCAGATAATGGGAGGAGGAAAGGAGGAGAGCAGATAATGGGAGGGGGAAAGGAGGAGAGCAGACAATGGGAGGAGGAAAGGAGGAGAGCAGACAATGGGAGGGGGAAAGGAGGAGAGCAGATAATGGGAGGGGGAAAGGAGGAGAGCAGATAATGGGAGGGGGAAAGGAGGAGAGCAGATAATGGGAGGGGGAAAGGAGGAGAGCAGATAATGGGAGGAGGAAAGGAGGAGAGCAGATAATGGGGGGGAAAGGAGGAGAGCAGATAATGGGAGGGGGAAAGGAGGAGAGCAGACAATGGGAGGAGGAAAGGAGGAGAGCAGATAATGGGAGGGGGAAAGGAGGAGATCAGACAATGGGAGGGGAAAGGAGGAGAGCAGATAATGGGAGGGGGAAAGGGGAGAGCAGACAATGGGAGGGGAAAGGAGGAGAGCAGATAATGGGAGGAGGAAAGGAGGAGAGCAGACAATGGGAGGGGGAAAGGAGGAGAGCAGATAATGGGAGGGGAAAGGTGGAGAGCAGACAATGGGAGGGGGAGAGCAGACAATGGGAGGAGGAAAGGAGGAGAGCAGATAATGGGAGGAGGAAAGGAGGAGACAGATGGGAGGGGGAAAGGTGGAGAGCAGACAATGGGAGGGGGAAAGGAGGAGAGCAGATAATGGGAGGAGGAGGAGGAGAGCAGATAATGGGAGGAGGAAAGGAGGAGAGCAGACAATGGGAGGAAAAGGTGGAGAGCAGATAATGGGAGGAGGAAAGGAGGAGAGCAGACAATGGGAGGAGGAAAGGAGGAGAGCAGATAATGGGAGGGGAAAGGAGGAGAGCAGACAATGGGAGGAGGGAGGAGAGCAGACAATGGGAGGAGGAAAGGAGGAGAGCAGACAATGGGAGGAGGAGAGCAGACAATGGGAGGAGGAAAGGAGGAGAGCAGACAATGGGAGGGGAAAAGGAGGAGAGCAGACAATGGGAGGGGAAAGGAGGAGAGCAGATAATGGGAGGGGGGAAAGGAGGAGAGCAGACAATGGGAGGGGGAAGGAGGAGAGCAGACAATGGGAGGAGGAAAGGAGGAGAGCAGATAATGGGAGGAGGAAAGGAGGAGAGCAGATAATGGGAGGGGAAAGGAGGAGAGCAGACAATGGGAGGAGGAAAGGAGGAGAGCAGACAATGGGAGGGGGAAAGGAGGAGAGCAGATAATGGGAGGGGGAAAGGAGGAGAGCAGATAATGGGAGGGGAAAGGAGGAGAGCAGATAATGGGAGGGGGAAAGGAGGAGAGCAGATAATGGGAGGGGGAAAGGAGGAGAGCAGATAATGGGAGGGGGAAAGGAGGAGAGCAGATAATGGGAGGGGGAAAGGAGGAGAGCAGACAATGGG
>NC_068447.1:14931316-15058816 GCF_023373465.1 Oncorhynchus keta
AGAACTGAAAACTGCTGTTCACAAATGCTCTCCATCCAACCTCACTGAGCTCGAGCTGTTTTGCAAGGAGGAATGGGAAAAAATTTCAGTCTCTCGATGTGCAAAACTGATAGAGACATACCCCAAGCGACTTACAGCTGTAATCGCAGCAAAAGGTGGCGCTACAAAGTATTAACTTAAGGGGGCTGAATAATTTTGCATGCCCAATTTTTCAGTTTTTGATTTGTTAAAAAAGTTTGAAATATCCAATAAATGTCGTTCCACTTCATGATTGTGTCCCACTTGTTGTTGATTCTTCACAAAAAAATACAGTTTTATATCTTTATGTTTGAAGCCTGAAATGTGGCAAAAGGTCGCAAAGTTCAAGGGGGCCAAATACCTTCGCAAGGCACTGTATATATATATATAATATGACATTTGACATTTGTAATGTCTTTATTGTTTTGAACCTTCTGTATGTGTAATGTTTACTGTTAATTTTTATTGTTCATTTCACTTTATATATTATCTACCTCACTTGCTTTGGCAATGTTAACACATGTTTCCCATGCCAATAAAGCCCTTGAATTTAATTGAATTGAATTGAATTGAGAAAGAGAGAGAGAGAGAGAGAGACCCCAACAAGCTAATACCATCCCAAGCAAACCCTGGCCACACCCTATATAGGCCCCCCATATCAGACCTATGCCCCTTCTGCCCAGCCCATGCCCCCGCCCCCACGGCAAGGACATAAACATGACAGCAGGACATATGCCCAGGCCGTGAGCAGAGCAACAGGCCCAACTCCCACTATTACACCTGCCCAAGCCCCATCCTGCAACCTAAGAGGTTTACTATCTCATCCTGGAATATAAAAGGTCTGAGGTCATTTTCCTTTGGACTAAAGAGCAGGAACCCAGACTTCAACAAAGAAATTGGAAATACAGACATTGTCATCCTACAAGAAACATGGAATAGAGGAGACGGACCCACTGGTTTCCCTCTAGGTTACAGAGAGCTGGTAATTCCATCCACCAAAGTACCAGGTGTGAAACAGGGAAGAGACTCAGGGGGTATGCTAATTTGGCATAGAGCAGACTTAACCCACTCTATTAAATGAATCAAAACATGAACATTTTACATTTGGCTAGAAATTAATTAGGAAATTATCTCAACAGAGAAAAATGTCCTCATGTGTGCTACCTATATCCCCCACTAGAATCCCATACTTTAATGAAGATAAGTTCTCCATCCTGGAGGGGGAGGTCAACCATTTTCAGGCCCATCATGTACTAGTCTGTGGCGACCCGAAAGCCAGAACCTGACACCTTCAGCACACAGGGGGACAAACACCTACCTGGAGGTGACAGCATTACCACCCCCTACACACAACTACAACAGCATAACCAACATAAATGGGTCATAACTCCTGCAGCTCTTTCGCTGGATATGTACATAGTCATAGCTTTGAGGAGACACCTATGGTAGGTACACCTACAGCTCATCTCTTCGCAGTAGTACTGTAGAATACTTTATTACTGACCTCAACCCAGAGTCTCTTAGAGCATTCACAGTCAGTCCACTGATACCCCTATCAGATTACAGCAAAATCACACTGTACTTGAACAGAGCTATGCTCAATCATTAGGCATCAAAGCCAAAGGAACTGAATAATATTAAGTAACACTGTAGACAAACAACAAACACATATACATGATCAAATACAAATCTTAGAATCAACTATTAAAGTCTAGCAGAACCCACTGGATTCTCCAATTACAATGAATGAACTACAGGATAAAATATATACCATCCAACCCAAAACGGCCTGTGGGATTGATGGTATCCTCAATTAAATTATAAATGATAAACTCTTTAACATCATCCTCTGCTCTGGCATCTTCCCCAATATTTGGAACCAAGGACTGACCACCCCAATCCAGAAAAGTGGTGACAAATATGACCCCAATAACTACTCTGGGTTGTGCCAACAGCAACCTTGGGAAAATCTTCTGCATTATATTTAACAGCAGACTTGTACATTTCCTCAGCGAAAACAATTTACTGTCAAATGTCAAATTGGCTATTTACCGAATTATCCTACGACAGACCACATATTCACCCTGCACACCCTAATTGACAAAGAAACAAACGAAAACAAAGGCAAAGTCTTCTCATGCTTTGTTGATTTCAAAAATAATTTGGCATGAGGGTCTTCTATACAAATTGATGGAAAGTGGTGTTGGGGGAAAAACATAAGACATTATCAAATCCATGTAGACAAACAACAAGTGTGCCGTTAAAATGGCCAAAAAACACACACATTTCTTTCCACAGGGCCAGGGGGTGAGACAGGGATGCATCTTAAGCCCCACCCTCTTCAACATATATATATCAACAAATTGACGAGGGCACTAGAAAAGTCTGCAGCACCAGGCCTCACCCTACTAGAATCTGAAGTCAAATGTCTACTGTTTGCTGATGATCTTGTGCTTCTGTCCCCAACCAAGGAGGGCCTACAGCAGCACCTAGATCTTCTGCACAAATTATGTCAGACCAGGGCCTTGACAGTAAATCTCAATAAGCCAAAAATAATGGTGTTCCCAATGGTGTTCTTTCCCTCTCTGATCAGAATAATACCCTGTAATGCTTTGTCATATTTGTCATATTAATTACGTAGTCTTTATCATGGGTTGCATAGGAGATACAGTGAACAAAAATATAACGCAGCATGTAAAGTGTTGGTCCCATGATACATGAGATTAAATATATGTAGCATATCATATATGTATCCCCTCCGACAGGCAGAAACTCAAACAGGATGAAACCGTGACTAGGACCATTCAATGCTGGGTTTACCAAACGGAATCCACGCTTCAAGATCGTTTTGATCTCACTGGTATATGTTCCAGGTAGCCTCAGAGAATAATATAGATTTATACGCAGATTTGGTGAGTGAGTTTATAAGGAGGTGCATTGGAGATGTTGTTCCCACTGTGACTATGTATACATACCCTAACCAGAAACCGTGGATATACGACGGCATTCGGCAAAACTGAAAGCGCAAACCAACGCTTTTAACCACGGAAAGATGACCGGGAACATGGCCGAATACAAACAGTGCAGTTATTCCCTCCGCAAGGCAATCAAGCAGGTTAAACATCGGTATAGGGACAAAGTGGAGTCGCAATTCAACGGCTCAGACACGAGACGTATGTGGCAGGGTCTATAGGCAATCATGGACTACAAAACGAAAACCAGCAACGTCACGGACACCGACGTCTTGCTTCCAGACAAACAAAACACCTTGTTTGCCCGCTTTGAGGATAATACAGTGCCACCGACACGGCCAGCTACCAAGGACTGCGGCCTCCCCTTCTCCTTCTTCGTGGCTGACGTCAGTAAGACATTTAAATACGCTAACCCTCGCAGGGCTGCCTGCCCAGATGGCATCCCTAGCCGCGTCCTCAGAACATGTGCAGACCAGCTGGCTGGTGTGTTTACAGACATATTCATACTCTCGCTTTCACAGTCTGCTGTCCCCACATGCTTCAAGATGGCCACCATTGTTCCTGTACCCAAGACAGCAAAGGTAACTGAACTGAATGACTATCGCCCCATAGCACTCACTTCTGTCATGATGAAGTGCTTTGAGAGACTAGTCAAGGATCATATCACCTCCACCCTAACTGACACCCTAGACCCACTTCAATTTGTATACCACCCCAATAGGTCCACAGACGATGCAATCACCATCACACTGCACACTGTACTAACCCATCTGGACAAGAGGAACACCTATGTAAGAATGCTGTTCATTGACTTACAGCTCAGCATTCAACATCATAGTACCCTCCAAGCTCATCATTAAGCTTGAGGCCCTGGGTCTCAACCCTGCCCTGTGCAACTGGGTCCTGGACTTTCTGACTGGCCGCCCCCAGGTGGTGAAGGTAGGAAACAACCACTCCACTTCGCTGACCCTCAACACTGGGGCCCCACAAGGGTGCATGCTCAGCCCCCTCCTGTACTCCCTGTTCACCCATGACTGCGTGGCCATGCATGCCCTCAACTCAATTATCAAGTTTGCAGACGACACAACAGTAGTAGGCTTGATCACAAACAACGACGAGACAGCCTACAGGGAGGAGGTGAGGGCACTCAGAGTGTGGTGTCAGGAAAACAACTTCTCACTCAACGTCAACAAAACAAAGGAGATGGTTGTGGACTTCATGAAACAGCGTAGGGAGCACCCCCCTATCGACATCGATGGGACAGCAGTGGAGAAGGTGGACAGTTTCAAGAAATAGTTCCGTGCACATCACGGACAAACTGAAATGGTCCACCAACACAGACAGTGTGGTAGAAAAGGCGCAACAGCGCCTCTTCAACCTCAGGAGGCTGAATAAATTTGGCTTGTCACCTAAAACCTTCACAAACTTCTACAGATGCACAATGTAGAGCATCCTGTCAGGGTGTGTCACTGCCTGGTATGGCAACTGCACCGCCCACAACCGCAGGGCTCTCCAGAGGGTGGTGCGGTCTGCACAACGCATCACCGGGGGCAAACTACCTGCCCTCCAGGACACCTACAGCACCCGATGTCACAGGAAAGTCAAAAAGATCATCAAGAACAACAACCACCTGAGCCACTTCCTGTTCACCACATACCATCCAGAAGGCAAGGTCAGTACAGGTGCATCAAAGCTGGGACAGAGAGACTGAAAAACAGCTTCTATGTTAAGGCCATCAGACTGTTAAACAGCCATCACAAACACAGAGAGGCTGCTGCCGACATACAGACTTGAAATCATTGGCCACTTTAATAAATGGAACCCTAGTCACTTTATTAATGCCACTTTAATGATGATGTTTACATCAGGCGGCAGGGTAGCCTAGTGGTTAGAGTGTTGGACTAGTAACAGAAAGGTTGCAAGTTCAAATCCCCGAGCTGCCAAGGTACAAATCTGTCATTCTGCCCCTGAACAGGCATTTAACCCACTGTTCCTAGGCCGTCATTGAAAATAAGAATTTGTTCTCAACTGACTTGCCTAGTAAAATAAAAATATATCCTGCATTCCATATGTGTACACTATATTTTATACCATCTATTGCATCTCTTCTATGCTGGTCGTTCATGGCCCATCCATATATTTATATGTACATATTCTTATTCATTCCCTTTACTTAGATTTGTGTGTATTAGGTAGTTGTTGTGGAATTGTGAGATAACTTGTTAGATATATTTCTGCACTGTCTGAACTAGATGCACAAGCATTTCGCTACACTCGCATTAACATCTGCTAAAAATATCCATGTGACCAATAAAATTGTATAATAATTTTGCACGCCCAATTTTTCAGTTTTTGATTTGTTAAAAAAGTTTGAAATATCCAATAAACGTCGTTCCACTTCATGATTGTGTCCCACTTGTTGTTGATTCTTCACAAAAAAATACAGTTTTATATCTTCATGTTTGAAGCCTGAAATGTGGCAAAAGGTCGCAAAGTTCAAGGGGGCCGAATACTTTCGCAAGGCACTGTATATATATATAATATGCATATGATAAATATTACCCCACTAAAAGGCCCTATCTCAGGGTAAAATGCATCAGCCTTAGCTTGTTTAATCTTTCAAAATGCCATGTTGTTCCTGTATCAAAAACGTGTTCCTTCTATTAGCATGTGGTTGTAGTTCCCTGATAGTGACCTTCTAATCTAATTGTCCTTGTCCTTGTGTCCCTCCCATGGTCGCCATTCATCCAAACCCAAGTTGCTATGGGAACGCCTGTTGCAAAGACATGAGGGATGAGTGAGCAATCAGGTTTAGAGGGCTTTGTAATAATATTATGTAGGAAAGAGAGCGGACGGAGAGAGCGAAATAGAGAGGGGGAGAGGGAGGGGGGCGAGAGAGAATGAAGAGTGGAGAGAGAGAGAGAGGGGAGAAGGAGGGGGGAGAGAGTGAAATAGAGATGGGGAGAAGGAGAGAGAGAGTGAAGATGGGGGAGAGAGAGAGAGCGAGAGAGCAGGGAGGGAGAAAGGAAAGAAGACAGAACTCTTCTCAGAGAGAGGGTAGGGGACAGTGAGATGACACTGCGCAACTGCGCAAATGACAGTATAGCGACAAACCTACCGACTTGATTTATGATTTCTAGAATGTTTCAATTATATGCCCAGACTTTTCACTGTATTTTGTACAATTTACATCGTGTTAAATATTAGCCACTACAGGTAGCCACCGTCAGTTATACCACCATACATTTAGAACTGTCACTTTAGTGATAGTTTCATTACATTTTGCATCATTACATTACATCCTTAATTGACTTTTCTTTCCTTTGTCACGTTTGTGTGGTTGTTCCTGAGGATCGCGAGCAATAGTGGATCATATAATCAAACATATTACAAATCATTTGGAACATGTAACCTATTTGAATCATTTTGGAACGCAGCAGTTTAAACCTGCAGCACGTTCCACGATGACTGGACAGTTGCCATCACTGTTCTATGATTAGTGAAGATTAGGGGTAGATTCATAGGACTACTGGTCAACCCCTATAGTACACATTTCTCACCTTCTAATATTTGGATTGGACAATATAACATGGCAACTTTCAGGATGAATCAAACAACTGTATTTTTGATTCACTGATATATTTAATGTGTAAAGGCTCTCCAAACCAGTTTTAATTATATGATTCAGAAATACACAACTTGACCAAAACTATGTGGACACCTGCTCAGCAAACATGTCATTCCAAAGTAATGGGCATTAATATAGAGTTGGTCCCCGCTTTGCTGCTATAATAGCCTCTACTAAGGGTTTCCACTAGATGTTGGAACATTGCTGCAGGGACTTGCTTCCATTCAGCCTCAAGGACAGTCCAGCAATCAGTACAGGAGTGGAGAGTGGGAGAGAGGGAGGGAGAGGGGGAGGGAGAGAGGGAGGGAGAGTGGGAGAGAAGGAGGGAGAGAAGGAGGGAGAGAGTGAGGGAGAGAGAGAGGGAGAGAGAGAGGGAGGGAGGGAGGGAGAGAAGGAGGGAGGGAGAGAAGGAGGGAGGGAGGGAGGGGGAGATTTATACACAGTATTTACCATTTAGGATGGTTTCTCACACATACTACAGCATGAAACATTGTAGTGAATGTGTTTCTGCTTTAGGATTTACAAAGGAAAGTAACTACAGAGCTTGAAGGGTGAAAACGTATTTCACCTGTTACATTGTTAAATATCTTGAAACAATCATAATCACAAGGTGGTAATCATCACCACTTTCTTAGTCATAAACCCTCCTGCCAACAAGAAACAACAACACATTTTCTTCTTCTCCTGCCCCGAGGACAAATGAAGAATAGCATTCTTTAACGCAAAGTAACTAAACCAGACATATTTCAAGAATATTTGAGGGCACAGGACATAATAGACGGTGTCCAAAACATGTCTCTATGCATCTGACCCCACTAATATAACACAACAAGATGAGAGAAACCAAGTCGGATTCTGGCGTTGTCTAGTCATCTTATTTGGCCTGTGGTTAGTTGTGTTGGTGGTTCTTCCAGTCTCTCCTGCTGGCAGGGTTTGGTCTGATATGGCTGGGCTGTGGAAGGGTTGCCTCTCTTTCCTGTGTTAATTAGGTCGGCTGGCCATAAGCCTTTAGTCTGACGAAGCACAAGACAGTAAGCAGCCGGGCTCAATAATCTGTACATACTGTATATCAGCCCTGCTTTGAGAACAGAGGGTGGCATGAGTGCGTGTGTGTGTGCGTGTAGGAGCCATTGAGCATCTGCCATCATTCATCTTGTATTCTTTTTCACACACACACACACACACACACACACACACACACACACACACACACACACACACACACACACACACACACACACACACACACACACACACACACACACACACACACACACACACACTGAGAGAGACTGGGAAATAAAGCTAGGTGTTCTTTAAGATTCATTAAGGGATTGTAGGATAGTTCAAATGTTAATTCTAGGAATTTATTTAATAAAAAATCTCTTCGCTATAAAGCTATAAAGAGCCAGGGTATGCTCTGTGTGCGTAATTACCCCGCAGTTCATAAAACCACCAGCACATTCAAACACAATACTTGTTTGTATGTGTGTGTGTGTGTGTGTGTGTGTGTGTGTGTGTGTGTGTGTGTGTGTGTGTGTGTGTTTGGTCAAGGTGTCAATAGGTAAACTTTCCAAATCATCAGGCTGACCCTGAGTAGCAACCTTGGGTCATTGTCATTGTCATTATCTCACTTCACTTTAGCCACAATGGTCTTGTCATTCCTGATAATAAAGGTGAATCTGAATCTGCTACATTGACCTGGATTGATCCCATGACCTCACCATAGTTCACACAGGTAGCCACCATCAACAAGCCATCTTTATCTCTCTGTCTCTCTCTGTCTTTGTCTCTTTCTCTCTCCCTCACTTTCTCTCCTCTCTGTATCTGTATCTCTCTCTCTGAAAATTCTAGACATTTCAAAGGGCTTTATTGGCATGGGAAACACATGTTTGTATTGCCAAAGCAAGGGAAATAGATAATACAAAAGTGTAATAAACAACAAAAAATTAACAGTACAATTTCAAAAGTGTTGCTGTCCTGAGGCTCTGGGGGGGTCTGTTTGTGTTTGTGGACAGAGCTCCAGGACCAGCTTGCTTAGAGGACTCTTCTCCAGGTTCATCTCTCTGTAGGTGATGGCTCTGTGGGGTGTGTTTGTGTACAGAGCTCCAGGACCAGCTTGCTTAGGGGACTCTTCTCCAGGTTCATCTCTCTGTAGGTGATGGCTTTGTCATGGAAGGTTTGGGAATGGCTTCCTTTTAGGTGGCTGTAGAATTTAACGTCTCTTTTCTGGATTTTAATCGTTAGCGGCTATCGGCCTAAATTTGCTCTGCATGCATTATTTGGTGCTTTAAGTTGTACACAGAGGATATTTTTTGCAGAATTCTGCATGCAAAGTCTCAATTTGGTGTTTCTCCTTGGTTGTGAATTCTTGGTTGGTGAGCAGACCCCATACCTCACAACCATAAAGGGCAATGGGTTGTATAACTGATTCAAGTATTTTGTTTTATGGCGCAGAAATCCCTTCTTGCCTTGTCTCTCAGATCATTCACAGCTTTGTGGAAGTTACCTGTGGCGCAGATGCTTAGGCTGAGGTAGGTATAGTGTTTTGTGTGCTCTAGGGCAACGGTGTCTATTTGAGGTCAACTGGACCTTTTTGGGAACACCATTAGTTTTGTCTTACTGAGATTTACTGTCAGGGCCCAGGTCTGACTAAATCTGTGCAGAAGATCTAGGTGCTGCTGTAGGCCCTCCTTGGTTGGGGACAGAAGCACCAGATCATCAGCTAACAGTAGACATTTGACTTCAGATTTTAGTTGGGTGAGGCCGGGTGCTGCAGACTGTTCTAGTGCCCTCGGCAATTCGTTGATATACTGTATATGTTGAAGAGGGTGGGGATAAAGCTTGCATCCCTGTCTAACCCCCTGGCCCTGTGGAAAGAAAGAAAATCTCTCTCTCTCTGTATGTCTCTCTCTCTGTTTCTCTCTCTCTCTCTATGTCTCTCTTTCTACCTCTGTCTCTCTCTCTGTTCCTCTCTCTC
Organism: Oncorhynchus keta; assembly: GCF_023373465.1. Taxonomy (NCBI): domain Eukaryota; kingdom Metazoa; phylum Chordata; class Actinopteri; order Salmoniformes; family Salmonidae; genus Oncorhynchus; species Oncorhynchus keta. The sequence goes on from NC_068447.1 coordinate 14,940,915, forward strand.
TCTATCTCTGTCTCTCTCTGTTCCTCTCTCTCTCTCTCAATTCAATTCAATTCAAGGGCTTTCTCTCTCTCTCTCTCTCTCTCTCTCTGTTCCTCTCTCTCTCTATCTCTATGTTTCTCTCACTGTTCCTCTCTCTCTCTATCTATATGTCTCTCTCTCTCTGTTCCTCTCTCTATATCTCTATGTCTCTCTCTCTCTATCTCTATGTCTCACTCTCTGTTCCTCTCTCTCTCTCTGTTCCTCTCTCTCTCTCTGTTCCTCTCTCTCTATATATATCTGTCTCTCTCTCTATCTCTCTCTCTCTCTGTTCCTCTCCATCTCTATCTCTGTCTCTCTCTGTTCTCTCTCTCTCTCTCTCTCTCTCTCTCTCTCTCTCTCTCTCTCTCTCTCTCTCTATCTCTGTGGTCGGTCTATATTTGCTCATGGCCATAAATGTCGTAAGCCATATCAGCTCTCCTTAACAGATCAATATGTTCTCCTTCCTCTAATGACAGAAAATGGCTGTCAGCTACTCACACTCCCTTTCATATTTTCATACAATGATTCTCTTTCACTCTATCTCACACAAATATTCTCACACGTGTTTGTGTGTGTGTGTGGTGTGTGTGTGGTGTGAGTGTTTGTGTGAGTGTGTGTGTGTGTGAGTGTGTGTGTGCGTGTATGCATGCTTTTGACAGCCAACCAAATGTGTTGTAATTTTCCATGCTGAGATTCTGTCATGGAACAGCTCCTCTCCACAAAGCTGAACTCTAGATGTCTTTACAAACCACTACTTCAGGGTGTACATTCCAGCTGTCTTTACAAACCACTACTTCAGGGTGTACATTCCAGCTGTCTTTACAAACCACTACTTCAGGGTGTACATTCCAGCTGTCTTTACAAACCACTACTTCAGGGTGTACATTCCAGCTGTCTTTACAAACCACTACTTCAGGGTGTACATTCCAGCTGTCTTTTCAAACCACTACTTCAGGGTGTACCTTCCAGCTGTCTTTACAAACCACTACTTCAGGGTGTACATTCCAGCTGTCTTTACAAATCACTACTTCAGGGTGTACATTCCAGCTGTCTTTACAAACCACTACTTCAGGGTGTACATTCCAGCTGTCTTTTCAAACCACTACTTCAGGGTGTACCTTCCAGGTGTCTTTACAAACCACTACCTCAGTGTGTACATTCCAGCTGTCTTTACAAACCACTACTTCAGGGTGTACATTCCAGCTGTCTTTTCAAACCACTACTTCAGGGTGTACCTTCCAGGTGTCTTTACAAACCACTACTTCAGGGTGTACATTCCAACTGTCTTTACAAACCACTACTTCAGGGTGTACATTCCAGCTGTCTTTACAAATCACTACTTCAGGGTGTACATTCCAGCTGTCTTTACAAACCACTACTTCAGGGTGTACATTCCAGCTGTCTTTTCAAACCACTACTTCAGGGTGTACCTTCCAGGTGTCTTTACAAACCACTACTTCAGGGTGTACATTCCAGCTGTCTTTACAAACCACTACTTCAGGGTGTACATTTCAGCTGTCTTCCTTTACCAAACAGTACTTCAGGGTGTACCTTCCAGCTGTCTTTACCAAACAGTATTTCAGGGTGTACCTTCCAGCTGTCTTTACCAAACAGTACTTCAGGGTGTTACCTTCCAGCTGTCTTTACCAAACAGTACTTCAGGGTGTACCTTCCAGCTGTCTTTACCAAACAGTACTTCAGGGTGTACCTTCCAGCTGTCTTTTCAAACCACTACTTCAGGGTGTACATTCCAGCTGTCTTCCTTTACTAAACAGTACTTCAGGGTGTACATTCCAGCTGTCTTCCTTTACTAAACAGTACTTCAGGGTGTACCTTCCAGCTGTCTTTACCAAACAGTACTTCAGGGTGTACCTTCCAGCTGTCTTTACCAAACAGTACTTCAGGGTGTACCTTCCAGCTGTCTTTACCAAACAGTACTTCAGGGTGTACATTCCAGCCGTCTTCCTTTACTAAACAGTACTTAAGGGTGTACCTTCCAGCTGTCTTTTGAAACCACTACTTCAGGGTGTACATTCCAGCTGTCTTCCTTTACTAAACAGTACTTCAGGGTGTACATTCCAGCTGTCTTCCTTTACTAAACAGTACTTCAGGGTGTACATTCCAGCTGTCTTCCTTTACTAAACAGTACTTCAGGGTGTACCTTCCAGCTGTCTTTACTAAACACTACTTCAGGGTGTACATTCCAGCTGTCTTCCTTTACTAAACAGTACTTCAGGGTGTACCTTCCAGCTGTCTTTACGAAACACTACTTCAGGGTGTACATTCCAGCTGTCTTCCTTTACTAAACAGTACTTCAGGGTGTACCTTCCAGCTGTCTTTACTAAACAGTACTTCAGGGTATACATTCCAGCTGTCTTTGCCAAACAGTACTTCAGGGTGTACCTTCCAGCTGTCTTTTCAAACCACTACTTCAGGGTGTACATTCCAGCTGTCTTCCTTTACTAAACAGTACTTCAGGGTGTACATTCCAGCTGTCTTCCTTTACTAAACAGTACTTCAGGGTGTACCTTCCAGCTGTCTTTACCAAACAGTACTTCAGGGTGTACCTTCCAGCTGTCTTTACCAAACAGTACTTCAGGGTGTACCTTCCAGCTGTCTTTACCAAACAGTACTTCAGGGTGTACATTCCAGCCGTCTTCCTTTACTAAACAGTACTTAAGGGTGTACCTTCCAGCTGTCTTTACTAAACACTACTTCAGGGTGTACATTCCAGCTGTCTTCCTTTACTAAACAGTACTTCAGGGTGTACCTTCCAGCTGTCTTTACTAAACAGTACTTCAGGGTGTACCTTCCAGCTGTCTTCCTTTACTAAACAGTACTTCAGGGTGTACATTCCAGCTGTCTTCCTTTACTAAACAGTACTTCAGGGTGTACCTTCCAGCTGTCTTTACTAAACAGTACTTCAGGGTGTACATTCCAGCTGTCTTCCTTTACTAAACAGTACTTCAGGGTGTACCTTCCAGCTGTCTTTACGAAACACTACTTCAGGGTGTACATTCCAGCTGTCTTCCTTTACTAAACAGTACTTCAGGGTGTACCTTCCAGCTGTCTTTACGAAACAGTACTTCAGGGTGTACATTCCAGCTGTCTTCCTTTACTAAACAGTACTTCAGGGTGTACATTCCAGCTGTCTTCCTTTACTAAACAGTACTTCAGGGTGTACATTCCAGCTGTCTTCCTTTACTAAACAGTACTTCAGGGTGTACCTTCCAGCTGTCTTCCTTTACTAAACAGTACTTCAGGGTATACATTCCAGCTGTCTTTACAAACCACTACTTCAGGGTGTACCTTCCAGACCTTTTCCTTTACCATGCAGGCTTTTGCTACAGCCCAGCACTAACATTCCAAATAAGGAGTCTCAAATAAGCAACTGATCATGGTTGCTTATATTTAGACTACTAAAATAACCAAAACACAGCAGATGAAGAGAGGTGTTAAGGGTTGTGCTGTAAATGCATAACCACTGGGAACGGGTGTGAAAGCTCAATAATGGCTATAATAACAACCTAATATAACTAACTGTGCCTCGCATTGTTATTGCTAGCTTTGATTTTACAAATTTCATAATGGATCTCCTAAAGCACATCAATGCCATACAACCGTAGGCTACTGGTCGATATCTCTGAACCTCACTGGTCAATAGGTTCCTTACACATGCACACGCATACACACACACACACCTATACAGGCACACCTATACATACGCCGCTATACACACACACACACACACACACACACACACACACACACACACGCACACGCACACGCACACGCACACACACACACACACACAGTTGCTGCCCACTTGCTGATGGTGGCCCATCGTAATCGATGATCACTTCCACTTCTGAGTTAACAGTGAATTCTTTGGTGACTGTAGAGTCCAATCTGAGATCCACAAACTTTATTGCAGGTGGGGAATATGCAAGTCTGTGTTAGCGGGGTCAGGTATGGTTGTATGTCTCCTGAGCTGTTTTTGCTGTCTGTTTGTACTCCTCTCCTCCTCCCCCCTCTGTACACCGCTGTGTCAGAGCTGCCACGAGGATGAACGGTTGGCAGCAGCATCCTCTAGGTCTGTGGGTTTGATGTTGCACTTTTTCAGTGACATTTTTAGCTGGTCCTTGTAGAGCTTCATCTGCCTCCCTGCATACCACCGACCGAGATGTAGCTGACCCCCCTGCAGACCACCGGCCAAGATGTATCTGGCCATACAGGATCTTCCGCGGCAAGTGCTCCTGAGATATTCTAGTGACACGCCCAAGCCAGCGCAATTGGTGTTGGGTGACCATGGCCTCCATACTCTTGCAGTTGGTGTTGGGTGACCATGGCCTCCATACTCTTGCAGTTGGTGTTGGGAGACCATGGCCTCCATACTCTTGCAGTTGGTGTTGGGAGACCATGGCCTCCATACTCTTGCAGTTGGTGTTGGGAGACCATGGCCTCCATACTCTTGCAGTTGGTGTTGGGAGACCATGGCCTCCATACTCTTGCAGTTGGTGTTGGGTGACCATGGCCTCCATACTCTTGCAGTTGGTGTTGGGTGACCATGGCCTCCATACTCTTGCAGTTGGTGTTGGGTGACCATGGCCTCCATACTCTTGCAGTTGGTGTTGGGTGACCATGGCCTCCATACTCTTGCAGTTGGTGTTGGGGGATCATGGCCTCCATACTCTTGCAGTTGGTGTTGGGAGACCATGGCCTCCATACTCTTGCAGTTGGTGTTGGGGGATCATGGCCTCCATACTCTTGCAGTTGGTGTTGGGAGACCATGGCCTCCATACTCTTGCAGTTGGTGTTGGGGGATCATGGCCTCCATACTCTTGCAGTTGGTGTTGGGTGACCATGGCCTCCATACTCTTGCAGTTGGTGTTGGGTGACCATGGCCTCCATACTCTTGCAGTTGGTGTTGGGGGATCATGGCCTCCATACTCTTGCAGTTGGTGTTGGGAGACCATGGCCTCCATACTCTTGCAGTTGGTGTTGGGAGACCATGGCCTCCATACTCTTGCAGTTGGTGTTGGGAGACCATGGCCTCCATACTCTTGCAGTTGGTGTTGGGAGACCATGGCCTCCATACTCTTGCAGTTGGTGTTGGGGGATCATGGCCTCCATACTCTTGCAGTTGGTGTTGGGGGATCATGGCCTCCATACTCTTGCAGTTGGTGTTGGGGGATCATGGCCTCCATACTCTTGCAGTTGGTGTTGGGGGATCATGGCCTCCATACTCTTGCAGTTGGTGTTGGGGGATCATGGCCTCCATACTCTTGCAGTTGGTGTTGGGGGATCATGGCCTCCATACTCTTGCAGTTGGTGTTGGGGGATCATGGCCTCCATACTCTTGCAGTTGGTGTTGGGGGATCATGGCCTCCATACTCTTGCAGTTGGTGTTGGGGGATCATGGCCTCCATACTCTTGCAGTTGGTGTTGGGGGATCATGGCCTCCATACTCTTGCAGTTGGTGTTGGGGGATCATGGCCTCCATACTCTTGCAGTTGATGTTGGGGGATCATGGCCTCCATACTCTTGCAGTTGGTGTTGGGGGATCATGGCCTCCATACTCTTGCAGTTGGTGTTGGGGGATCATGGCCTCCATACTCTTGCAGTTGGTGTTGGGAGACCATGGCCTCCATACTCTTGCAGTTGGTGTTGGGGGATCATGGCCTCCATACTCTTGCAGTTGGTGTTGGGAGACCATGGCCTCCATACTCTTGCAGTTGGTGTTGGGGGATCATGGCCTCCATACTCTTGCAGTTGGTGTTGGGGGATCATGGCCTCCATACTCTTGCAGTTGGTGTTGGGGGATCATGGCCTCCATACTCTTGCAGTTGGTGTTGGGGGATCATGGCCTCCATACTCTTGCAGTTGGTGTTGGGGGATCATGGCCTCCATACTCTTGCAGTTGGTGTTGGGGGATCATGGCCTCCATACTCTTGCAGTTGGTGTTGGGGGATCATGGCCTCCATACTCTTGTTGCAGTTGATGTTGGGGGATCATGGCCTCCATACTCTTGCAGTTGGTGTTGGGGGATCATGGCCTCCATACTCTTGCAGTTGGTGTTGGGGGATCATGGCCTCCATACTCTTGCAGTTGGTGTTGGGAGACCATGGCCTCCATACTCTTGCAGTTGGTGTTGGGGGATCATGGCCTCCATACTCTTGCAGTTGGTGTTGGGAGACCATGGCCTCCATACTCTTGCAGTTGGTGTTGGGGGATCATGGCCTCCATACTCTTGCAGTTGGTGTTGGGGGATCATGGCCTCCATACTCTTGCAGTTGGTGTTGGGAGACCATGGCCTCCATACTCTTGCAGTTGGTGTTGGGGGATCATGGCCTCCATACTCTTGCAGTTGGTGTTGGGGGATCATGGCCTCCATACTCTTGCAGTTGGTGTTGGGGGATCATGGCCTCCATACTCTTGCAGTTGGTGTTGGGGGATCATGGCCTCCATACTCTTGCAGTTGGTGTTGGGAGACCATGGCCTCCATACTCTTGCAGTTGGTGTTGGGGGATCATGGCCTCCATACTCTTGCAGTTGGTGTTGGGGGATCATGGCCTCCATACTCTTGCAGTTGGTGTTGGGGGATCATGGCCTCCATACTCTTGCAGTTGGTGTTGGGGGATCATGGCCTCCATACTCTTGCAGTTGGTGTTGGGGGATCATGGCCTCCATACTCTTGCAGTTGGTGTTGGGTGACCATGGCCTCCATACTCTTGCAGTTGGTGTTGGGGGATCATGGCCTCCATACTCTTGCAGTTGGTGTTGGGTGACCATGGCCTCCATACTCTTGCAGTTGGTCTTAGCAAGTATTTCTGTATGGAGCACAGGGTTCCACCAGGTGATTCCCAGGATGCGCTGCAGGCATCTTATGTGGAATCGCTCGAGCTGCTTGTTGTGGCGACTGTAAGTGAATCAGGCTTCACAGCTGTAAAGAAGTGTGGTGATGCAGAGGGTAGCAGATGTGGGGTTGTTGAGAGTAACCCTGTGCGCTTTCTGCATATTGTCCAGTAAGGCTGTGATGGTGTCAGAGTCCTCATCAAACCAGTCCTGATGTTTCCTACCTCTGTAGCCAATGGAGTGTGACGCTGCCTGATAGGGCACTGAGCTGTCAAATGTCCACTTCTGGTCCAGAGGACATATTATCACCTGGAGTTTAGCCAGTATCATACGTTTCAGCAGGATATCATTAATGTCAGAACGTCTCACTATGACGTAGTCGACCAGGTGCTAGTGTTTGGAGCGTGGGGGCTTCCATGACGTTTTATATTTGATCTTCTGCTGGAACAAGGTGTCAGTGACAATGAGATCGTGCTCGGCACATAGAGCTAGCAGTCTCATGCCGTTCTCAATGACCTGGCCAACACCATGCTTACACAGGACTCCGCTCCATATCCTGTTGTTCTGTCCCACCCTAGCGTTGAAGTCACCCAGCAGAAACATCTTGTCATTCCTGGGGATGCGGTGAAAGGCCACATCTAATGGCATGCAACTTATCTCTACCTAGGCACTACTGTGCTAGATGCGTCACATACACCCTGCGGTTGCTCACCGACTAGGGATGAAACGGTTACCGGTTTCACGATAAACCATGGTAAAATTCCCAACGGTTAGTATTACTGTTTCAAATGTTAATTATCATTAAAACTGTGTTTCATTACCGTGGTTTGAAAAACTCACGGTAAATACTGTCCAGCATCAACCAAAGTTAGAAACAGTCTGACACAGGCGCAGCAACGTGGGTTTTGTTTTGTGTGAAAACATGGCAGTGACAGCTCTCTGAAGATTTTTCAGCCTTCTAAGAGGACCAAATCTGAAGTGTGGTCGTATTTTGGGTTTTACAAGAGTGCTGAGGGAAACTTAATCGAAGATGGTCACCCTGTCTGCAGAACATGCAAATAAAAATGGCTGCGAAAGAGGGCAACACTTCAAATCTCCTGAGTTATCTTCGTGATCACCACCCACTACCCATTAAAGCGAATGCAAGGTAAGTTCACTTTTAGCTCAACGGGTGATGTGGGGACTTTGGAATGGGGGAAAATGTCATGGTTTGTCTGTCTAACTTGCTTAATAGCTTGTCTATAATGTAAACTGAAGCTTTCAGAGTTACCTACTCATTTAAAAACCCTACACGTTGTTCTGCTGCTGTTTGTGTCGTGTGTCTGCAGACTCTATTCACTCATTGCACACAATAACACGTTATGTAGTTTAGTCACACAACCAACATATTTTGTTCATTTAATATCCGGCAGTCGTCGACTTGGTTGTAAAAGTGTTCCAACAGGATAAACACTATAGACTCCAATACAATACTCCTTTACCAGACTCCTGCTTCTACACATGCACTGCTTGCTGTTTGGGGTTTTAGACTGGGTTTCTGTACAGCACTTTTATATATCAGCTGATGTACGAAGGGCTATATAAATACATTTGATTTGATTTTGATTTGATCCTGTACCAGACTCCTATACAATACTCCTGTATTTATGTCAATTGTTGGGCTCATTGAAAATACTATCACTGTCTTCTTAAGACTGATGTGTGTGAATAATAATAATACTTATAATGTAACACCAATAATAACAATAATAATAATAAATTTGCTATTCCCTTGTTTACAGAGATGGGCGTGCAGCAGGCAAACCCAATGATGCTACTGGTCCCTCCTCATCTACAGTTGTGACACAGACACTCCAGCAAGCATTTAAAAGGCAGGCTGCTTATGTACCCACATCAAAACATGCTCAAGACCTCACTGCAGCCCTTTCATATTACATTGCAAAGGACATGATGCCATTTCAAAGTGTTGAGAGGCCCGGCTTTCTGAGGAGGATGAAGGTGGCCGTATCTCACTACAAAGTGCCATCATGAACATTATTTTCCAAGACTGAAATCCCAAACCTGTAGAACCAGGTTGAAGCTGATGTTGGAAAAAGTTTGTCTCAAAGCACATGGTTTTCTGCAACTACTGACCTCTGGACCAGTGAAAGCAGGGGGTGGTTCAACCCTACATCAGCTTCACTATCCATTACCTCGCCCCAGACTGGCAACTGGAATCAAACTGCCTGGAAACACAGTTCTTCCCAGAAGATCATTCGGCTCAAAACATCAGAGAGTTTTTTTGAGAATATGCTGGAAGAGTGGGGGATCAACAAGAAAGACCTGGTCTGCATAACGACAGACAACGCAACAAACATGATCAAGGCTTTTGAAGAGTTCTGAGAAAGTACTTGAACCTCTGAGCAAGTTTACAGATACACTTGCCTCAGAGACACGAGTGACATCATCTGCCATCAAGCCTGTCCTGGATCACATCACCTGTGATGTTCTGGTGGAAAAGGATACGGAGCCATCCCTGACCAGGGAGAGGCAAAGGATACGGAGCCATCCCTGACCAGGGAGATGAAAAGGATACGGAGCCATCCCTGACCAGGGAGATGAAAAGGATACGGAGCCATCCCTGACCAGGGAGATGAAAAGGATACGGAGCCATCCCTGACCAGGGAGATGAAAAGGATACGGAGCCATCCCTGACCAGGGAGATGAAAAGGATACGGAGCCATCCCTGACCAGGGAGATGAAAAGGATACGGAGCCATCCCTGACCAGGGAGATGAAAAGGATACGGAGCCATCCCTGACCAGGGAGATGAAAAGGATACGGAGCCATCCCTGACCAAGGAGATGAAAAGGATACGGAGCCATCCCTGACCAAGGAGATGAAAAGGATACGGAGCCATCCCTGACCAAGGAGATGAAAAGGATACGGAGCCATCCCTGACCAGGGAGATGAAAAGGATACGGAGCCATCCCTGACCAGGGAGATGAAAAGGATATAGAGCCATCCCTGACCAGGGAGATGAAAATGATATGGAGCCATCCCTGACCAGGGAGATGAAAAGGATATGGAGCCATCCCTGACCAGGGAGAGGAAAAGGATATGGAGCCATCCCTGACCAGGGAGAGGAAAAGGATATGGAGCCATCCCTGACCAGGGAGAGGAAAAGGATACGGAGCCATCCCTGACCAGGGAGATGAAAAGGATACGGAGCCATCCCTGACCAGGGAGATGAAAAGGATATGGAGCCATCCCTGACCAGGGAGATGAAAAGGATATGGAGCCATCCCTGACCAGGGAGATGAAAAGGATATGGAGCCATCCCTGACCAAGGAGAGGAAAAGGATACGGAGCCATCCCTGACCAGGGAGATGAAAAGGATATGGAGCCATCCCTGACCAGGGAGATGAAAAGGATACGGAGCCATCCCTGACCAGGGAGATGAAAAGGATATGGAGCCATCCCTGACCAGGGAGATGAAAAGGATACGGAGCCATCCCTGACCAGGGAGATGAAAAGGATACGGAGCCATCCCTGACCAGGGAGATGAAAAGGATATGGAGCCATCCCTGACCAGGGAGATGAAAAGGATAGGGAGCCATCCCTGACCAGGGAGATGAAAAGGATAGGGAGCCATCCCTGACCAGGGAGATGAAAAGGATACGGAGCCATCCCTGACCAGGGAGATGAAAAGGATACGGAGCCATCCCTGACCAGGGAGATGAAAAGGATACGGAGCCATCCCTGACCAGGGAGATGAAAAGGATACGGAGCCATCCCTGACCAGGGAGATGAAAAGGATATGGAGCCATCCCTGACCAGGGAGATGAAAAGGATATGGAGCCATCCCTGACCAGGGAGAGGAAAAGGGCAATGAGAGAAGACCTTAACAACAGATACACAGAGAAGGCAAAGAGTCATGCACACGGCTTGTTTCCTTGACCCCCGCTTCAACAGGACTTTTTAAGATGAGCACGAGGTTGTATTCTATTGTTCTTACATCCACATTGGATGTGTTTACATATGGTTGTATTGTTCTTACATGCACATTGCTTTACTTGTGTTGCTTTTATATGCACATTTGATTTGCTTACTGAAGGTTGTGTTCATTAAAACCTGCACTAGGGAAACATGTACATCTCATGTCCACATGGAGCCATCTTTAATGTTAAATGTTATTATTTTAATGTTTATGCACACAAAAAAGTACAAGTGCTGCAAATTTTATTTGTTGTTTATTTATTTGATTTGCTTACTTATTAAGGTTGTGTTCATTAAAACCTGCACTAGGGAAACATTTACCTTTCATGGCTACATAGTGCCATCTTTAATGTTAAATGTTATTATTTTAGTGTTTATGCACACAAAAAAAGTACAAGTGCTGCTAATTTAATTTAATTTGTTGTTTGTTGGTTTTCAATATAAAACTTGGTGAAATGATTTCAGTGTGTATCAGTACTTTTTAGACATTTTTTAACAATACGCGATAATACCGATAACCGTGATAATACCGATAACCGTGATAATACCGGTAACCGTGATAATACCGATAACCGTGATAATACCGGTAACCGTGATAATACCGATAACCGTGATAATACCGATAACCGTGATAATACCGGTAACCGTGATAATACCGATAACCGTGATAATACCGGTAACTGTGATAATACCGATAACCGTGATAATACCGATAACCGTGATAATACAGGTAACCGTGATAATACCGGTAACCGTGATAATACCGATAACCGTGATAATACCGGTAACCGTGATAATACCGATAACTGTGATAATACCGATAACCGTGATAATACCGGTAACCGTGATAATACCGATGACCGCGATAATACCGGTAACCGTGATAATACCGGTACCGTGCTTATACCGATAACCGTGATAATACCAGTAACCGTGATACTACCGGTAACCGCGATAATGCTGAAATGCTGATAACCGCGATAACGCCGATAACCATGACAATACCGATAACCACGATAATGCTGATAACTGTGATAATGCGGCTAACCATGACAATACTGATAACCGTGATAATGCTGATAACCGTGATAATTTTGGTCACTATAATCTTGATATCAAATTTTCATACCTTTTCATCTCTACCGCCGACTCATACACACCTATACAAACACACCTACACACCTATACACACACCTATATACAAAGCACTGCTCATTCCTGATTATAATCCATTGCTACATACCATTGCACCCACTGTAATGACAAAAACAGTATGCAGTGCAATGGTGCAGTGTCATGTCATCCTATGGGCTGTGTTGTGTGCTCTGCTGTCTCAGTCAAAGCACAGCCTCAGTAACGATTCTTGTTGGAAGGATGGTCGGCCCAAGATGCAGCGTGGGGTAGGTTAATCCTTTTTATTTATGATAACCGGCACAAAACAAGAAAGAGTAACAAATGAAACGTCCAGCTTTGTAGGGTTAAAAGCAACAATACAAGATCAAGATCCCACAAACAACAGGTGGAAAAAAGGCTGCCTAAATATGATCCCCAATCAGAGATAACGATAGACAGCTGCCTCAGATTGGGACCCATACCAGGCCAACATAGAAATGAAAAAACTAGACTACCCACCCTAGTCACACCCTGACCTAAAATAAATAGAGAAATGAAAGGTTCTCTAAGGTGACAGCCTCCCCCCAGGCAGCTCATTTAGGAACCCAGAGATAACATGCTCAGAAGTAGGTCAGTGGAACAAGGAGTCCAACAAACATGAAAAAATACACTCTCTATTTTACACACACACACACACACACACACACACACACACACACACACACACACACACACACACACACACACACACACACACACACACACACACACACACACACACACACACACACACACACACACACACAAACATACTATCTTACACACCATACACACATATACACACTGCTTTATACAAAACACTCAGCTTTTACAAAGCAACCCTAACTCCATAATCAAACACTCATACAATATGTTTGGAATGTGAGATTGACAAGGGAATTGAACCCAGGTTGCTGACACCCAGAACAGAATTAGACAACAGACCTAAAGTCAAGGCATTCTCTCTGAGAGATAACATGAGCCTTCACGTTTCAGAGGGTTCATCATGCCAGCGTCATATAGCTCTGATGTCATAATATTAGTGATGATATTCACAGCAGAACACACACCCTACAGACATCGTTGGACAGATCAACTCTGGAAATATTCACTGATATTATACACACTCCTTTAATGCATTCTGCTGGATATTGGAAGCTTGCATCAACAAACACAAATATTAATTTCAATTCAGACACTAAAAATGAACTGTTTGTGAATAATACACAAACTGCAGAACACATACTCATGCCCAAACGCAAACACAATCTGGCATGCGCGCCACTGCCTGTGTTGTAGCGGGTCACTTGAGCTGTTGATTTGTTTCCAAGCAGTACACACGTTACACAGACTGCCATTGATCTGTCTGGGCAACATACATACATGCAGGCACGCATCCACACGCAAACACACACAGTGCTTCTGCATTGCTTGCTCTTTGAGTCTTTAGGCTGAGTATCTGTAAAGCACTTTATGATGTAACAAGGGCTTTATGAAATACATTTGTTTGATTGAAATTGGACACAAACACAATGACACACAAGGACACTGGATAAGGATCTGCATCACAATACGTAGCTGTGGGATTAGTGATGTCAATCAGCCGGGAGCAGCCAGCATGATGGGATACTTTTCAGGGCAATGCTGGTCATTTAATACTAAGCTCAAATATGAACATCACGTCACAAATCTTCTCTTATCTGATGAAAATTGTTATTGGCTAAATCCCTCTTTTTGGCTCCCAAAAACGCTTTACACACCGTCACCCGTGACACAAGGTAGTATTCGACATCCATACATGTCTGAGATTGTCGGGGGCTGACGGGGAAATCAGCCACTAGGAGCAACAGTGAGTGCTGTTAGCTTCAAGTAGGTTTTGGTTTTGCTAGGGTGATGTGGACAAAGGTTGCAAGTTCAAATCCAGCTATAGAAAATAGTTCTTTTTATTTTAAGCCTGTTCCAAACCTTAACCTTAACCCTTACCTTAACCATTCAGAGTTAATGCCTAAACTTAACCCTAACCTTCAAAATGTTGAGGTAATGCATAAACTTAACATTGAACACTTTGAAAAATTACATTTGTAACAACTTCGAAATTTGACGTTAAACTGTGAGAGCGAGTTGTTACACAACCACAACCTCCAGAGTATGACTCTGCAGTTTTTACAATTTTCTCTTTCTAATCATTTACCTTGTCATTGGGGCAGTTTTGCAAAAAGCCACTTTGTGCTAGCATGATGACATCATCAGTAGGCGTCAGCATATTATGAGTGTTCCCAGTGGCTGTGCTGGTCCCAGTGGTAATTAGCCATTATGCTAACGCCGCAGCAATGGAAGTCACAGTTGGACCCCAGAGACTGAAGTACCATAGAGAGTGGGCCCGGTATGGAGGTACTGTACACACACGAGCATGCATGTACGCAGAAACACACACACACAAAGAACCCCCTCGTGAGAGACCACTGGTGACACAGGTGAATCACACCATGGGCTTTTGTGGGGAAACACTAGCTATGCAGACCCCAGAGGACTGCTAGATACACACTCGGTCTCTCTCACAGAGCAGGGCCAAGTGAAGGGATGAGGGGTCAAGATGCGAACATCATACACTGAGGTCAATGCGAGATGTGTGTGTAAATTAAAGTTACAATATATCTAACCCATGGATAGGACTACAGTAAGCTATGATGATTCTCCATTTCCCCCTCTGTCAGGAAGAGCGATGCGTCCCATACTATCGGGCGCAGACCCTGCCTTTTGATGCATTGTGTCATAGATTACCCTGGTGTTGTTTTGGTTTTCGGCGAGCGTGGTGTGGCGTGTTTGTCATTGTCAGTCCCCAGGAAATTGAGGTGAAAGTTGAACGGTTCCTCGTTAGGCCGACAGCAGCAGGTAGGGGCATCGTTGTGTCTGGATCTCAGGTCAAATGCTGTAGAGATTAACCATGCAGAAATCTATAAATCTATAATATTCACAATCGGGTTAATAGAGGTTAGGATAAACATCCATGCAGGATAAAAGCAAGCTTGATTAATCACTCATCAAATGGTTCTACATCTGTCCATAATAGAGATACAGGAGGGGGGGATAGCATGCATTTTAAAACCCTACTCATGACAGTATAACACGCACACACAGGCACGCGCACACACACACACGCACGCACGCACGCACACACACACACACGCACACGCACACGCACACGCACACGCACACGCACACACAACACTGGACAACACTGGATCTGGGGCTATGCCATGGCTGGCTGAGCTACAGTTGTTTGATGGCTTTGCACAGGAAGACTATTCATTTTTCATGACCATCTATAAGAGAGAACATGATTCAATAATATGGTAATAAGTTTCCTTCTCCTAAATATCCCAGTCAGGGGAGGACTGACAGGGGCGTGATCAGGCAGGCATGGTGCTAGACAGACCTACTAGCATCCACAATACAGCATTAACCCTAAACACACGCACACACGCACACACACACACAAAACATATGCCCCTCTCACTAACACCAGTCGTGTAAAGTACTTTAGTAAAAATACTTTAAAGTACTACTTAAGTAGTTTTTTGGAGTATCTGTACTTTACCATTTCTATTTTTGATTACTTTTACTTCACTACATTCCTAAAGAAAATAATGTACTTTTTACTCCATACATTTTCCCTGACACCCAAAAGTACTCACTACATTTTGAATTCTCAGGCAGGACAGCAATATGGTGGAATTCCCACACCTATAAATATAACGTGTTGTCATCCCTTCTGCCTCTGATCTGGCGGACTCACTAAACACAAACACTGTGTTTGTAAATGATCTGAGTGTTGGAGTGTACCCCTGACTGTCCATAAATACATTAAAACACTTGCTTAATATAAGGAATTTGATGTAGAACATTTACTTTGACTTTTACTCAAGTATGACGATTCAGTACTTTTTCAACAATTGTATTTAAGTACATTTAAAACCAGATACTTTCAGACTTATTCAAGTAGTATTTTACTTGGTGACTTTTCCTTTTACTTTAGTCATTTTCTATTAAGGTATTTTTACTTTTACTCAAGTATTACAATGAAGTACTTTTTCCACAACTGACTAAAACTTTGTGATAACCACACATATTAAAACCTTACTGTAAAGACATCTGTTCACAGTTAACATTGTGGGACCCCAGATCTCCTCGTTCAGGCTCATTACTCTACATTACCAACACTCATCTGGGGACAAGGGATTTGTTGCTTTCTCTCTCTCTCTCTCTCTCTCTCTCTCTCTCTCTCTCTCTCTCTCTCTCTCTCTCTCTCTCTCTCTCTCTCTCTCTCTCTCTCTCTCTCTCTCTCTCTCTCTCTCTCTCTCTCTTTGTCCCTTTCTGTCTCTCTCTCTCTCTTCGTCCCTTTCTGTCTCTCTCTCTCTGTCTCTTCCTCTCTCTCCACCCCTCTCTGTGTATATACAGGGAGCCATCCTGCTTCATTAGGCCTCCTCAGCAGTAGCAGCCTGTACTGTGGATGCCTGGCAACTGAAAACAGTCTCTTTCATGTGCTGAGCTGCTGATGGACTCTCTAATTCTGTACTAATGGAGGCAGCTGAGCCACGTCGCTCATTAAAAATGAATTGAGACAGGCTCTAGGAGATGGTAATTACACATAGAGACAGACACCTGGTAAGGACCCTGCTTAACATCAGCCCATCTGAGAGGTAGAGGGGTCTCAGGGGGAGAGAGACAGGAGGATACAGAAGTAGAGAGAAGAGATGGAGAGAGTGACGTGAGAGAGAAAGAGATTAAATTGAATTGAGAGAGCGAGAGAAAGAGAAAGAGAGAGAGAGAGAGTGGTCCTTTGTAGCTCAGTTGGTAGAGCATGGCACTAGTAACGCCAGGGTTGTGGGTTTGATTGATTAAATATAGAGCGCGGCAAAGGGAGGCAACGGTAAGAAAGCAGACAAGAGAGGGAAAAGGGTGGCTAGATAGAGAGGAAGGGGTGAAGAGAACACAGTGTGTGAGAGACATTTCCCAGCTGGAGTCAACATCCCATCCCAGAGTGATTTGTGTGATTCAATCTGAGGGCAGACGGCATCGTGTTTTGAGGCTGAGGAGGGCAGACAGCATCGTGTTTTGAGGCTGAGGAGGGCAGACGGCATCGTGTTTTGAGGCTGAGGAGGGCAGACAGCATCGTGTTTTGAGGCTGAGGAGGGCAGACAGCATCGTGTTTTAAGGCTGAGGAGGGCAGACAGCATCGTGTTCTGAGGCTGAGGAGGGCAGACAGCATCGTGTTTTAAGGCTGAGGAGGGCAGACGGCATCGTGTTTTAAGGCTGAGGAGGGCAGACGGCATTGTGTTTTGAGGCTGAGGAGGGCAGACAGCATCGTGTTCTGAGGCTGAGGAGGGCAGACGGCATCGTGTTCTAAGGCTGAGGAGGGCAGACAGCATCGTGTTCTGAGGCTGAGGAGGGCAGACGGCATCGTGTTCTGAGGCTGAGGAGGGCAGACGGCATCGTGTTTTAAGGCTGAGGAGGGCAGACGGCATCGTGTTCTGAGGCTGAGGAGGGCAGACGGCATCGTGTTTTAAGGCTGAGGAGGGCAGACGGCATCGTGTTCTAAGGCTGAGGAGGGCAGACGGCATCGTGTTCTGAGGCTGAGGAGGGCAGACGGCATTGTGTTTTAAGGCTGAGGAGGGCAGACGGCATCGTGTTCTGAGGCTGAGGAGGGCAGACGGCATCGTGTTTTAAGGCTGAGGAGGGCAGACGGCATCGTGTTTTAAGGCTGAGGAGGGCAGACGGCATCGTGTTTTAAGGCTGAGGAGGGCAGACGGCATCGTGTTTTAAGGCTGAGGAGGGCAGACAGCATCGTGTTTTAAGGCTGAGGAGGGCAGACGGCATCGTGTTTTAAGGCTGAGGAGGGCAGACGGCATCGTGTTTTAAGGCTGAGGAGGGCAGACAGCATCGTGTTTTAAGGCTGAGGAGGGCAGACAACATTGTGTTTTAAGGCTGAGGGGGCAGACGGCATCGTGTTTTAAGGCTGAGGAGGGCAGACAACATTGTGTTTTAAGGCTGAGGAGGGCAGACAACATTGTGTTTTAAGGCTGAGGAGGGCAGACAACATTGTGTTTTAAGGCTGAGGAGGGCAGACAACATTGTGTTTTAAGGCTGAGGAGGGCAGACAACATTGTGTTTTAAGGCTGAGGAGGGCAGACAACATTGTGTTTTAAGGCTGAGGAGGGCAGACAGCATCGTGTTTTAAGGCTGATGAGGGCAGACAGCATCGTGTTTTAAGGCTGAGGAGGGCAGACGGCATCGTGTTTTAAGGCTGAGGAGGGCAGACAACATTGTGTTTTAAGGCTGAGGAGGGCAGACAACATTGTGTTTTAAGGCTGAGGGGGGCAGACAGCATCGTGTTCTGAGGCTGAGGAGGGCAGACGGCATCGTGTTTTAAGGCTGAGGAGGGCAGACAACATTGTGTTTTAAGGCTGAGGGGGGCAGACGGCATCGTGTTTTAAGGCTGAGGAGGGCAGACAACATTGTGTTTTAAGGCTGAGGAGGGCAGACAACATTGTGTTTTAAGGCTGAGGAGGGCAGACAACATTGTGTTTTAAGGCTGAGGGGGGCAGACGGCATCGTGTTCTGAGGCTGAGGAGGGCAGACAACATTGTGTTTTAAGGCTGAGGAGGGCAGACAACATTGTGTTTTAAGGCTGAGGGGGCAGACAGCATTGTGTTTTAAGGCTGAGGAGGGCAGACAGCATTGTGTTTTAAGGCTGAGGAGGGCAGACAACATTGTGTTTTAAGGCTGAGGAGGGCAGACAACATTGTGTTTTAAGGCTGAAGAGGGCAGACAGCATTGTGTTTTAAGGCTGAGGAGGGCAGACAACATTGTGTTTTAAGGCTGAGGAGGGCAGACAACATTGTGTTTTAAGGCTGAGGAGGGCAGACAACATTGTGTTTTAAGGCTGAGGAGGGCAGACAACATTGTGTTTTAAGGCTGAGGGGGGCAGACGGTATCGTGTTCTGAGGCTGAGGAGGGCAGACAACATTGTGTTTTAAGGCTGAGGAGGGCAGACAGCATTGTGTTTTAAGGCTGAGGAGGGCAGACAACATTGTGTTTTAAGGCTGAGGAGGGCAGACAACATTGTGTTTTAAGGCTGAAGAGGGCAGACAGCATTGTGTTTTAAGGCTGAGGAGGGCAGACAACATTGTGTTTTAAGGCTGAGGAGGGCAGACAACATTGTGTTTTAAGGCTGAGGAGGGCAGACAGCATTGTGTTTTAAGGCTGAGGAGGGCAGACAGCATTGTGTTTTAAGGCTGAGGAGGGCAGACAACATTGTGTTTTAAGGCTGAGGAGGGCAGACAACATTGTGTTTTAAGGCTGAGGAGGGCAGACAGCATTGTGTTTTAAGGCTGAGGCGGGCAGATGGTATCGTGTTCCAAGGCTTTGTAAACAACAGGTGTGGACTAACAGTGAAATGCTTACTGACGGGTCCTTCCCAACAATGCAGAGAGAAAGAAAACAAAGAAAAGTAAAACAAGTAATACAGTTCTTTTCAAAAAAATGTTTTTCACCTTTATTTAACCAGGTAGGCAAGTTGAGAACAAGTTCTCATTTACAATTGCGACCTGGCCAAGATAAAGCAAAGCAGTTAGACACACAACAACACAGAGTTACACATGGAGTAAAACAAACATACAGTCAATAATACAGTAGAAACAAGTCTATATACGATGTGAGCAAATGAGGTGAGACAAGGGAGGTAAAGGCAAAAAAGGCCATGGTGGCAAAGTAAATACAATATAGCAAGTAAAACACTGGCATGGTAGATTTGCAATGGAAGAATGTGCAAAGTAGAAATAAAAATAATGGGGTGCAAAGGAGCAAAATAAATAAACAAATTAAATACAGTAGGGAAAGAGGTAGTTGTTTGGGCTAAATTATAGGTGGGATATGTACAGGTGCAGTAATATATGAGCTGCTCTGACAGTTGGTGCTTAAAGCTAGTGAGGGAGATAAGTGTTTCCAGTTTCAGAGATCTTTGTAGTTCGTTCCAGTCATTGGCAGCAGAGAACTGGAAGGAGAGGAGGCCAAAGAAAGAATTGGTTTTGGGGGTGACTAGAGAGATATACCTGCTGGAGCGCGTGCTACAGGTGGGAGATGCTATGGTGACCAGCGAGCTGAGATAAGGGGGGACTTTACCTAGCAGGGTCTTGCAGATGACATGGAGCCAGTGGGTTTGGCGAAGAGTATGAAGCGAGGGCCAGCCAACGAGAGCGTACAGGTCGCAATGGTGGGTAGTATATGAGGCTTTGGTAACAAAACGGATTGCACTGTGATAGACTGCATCCAATTTTTTGAGTAGGGTATTGGAGGCTATTTTGTAAATGTTGTTGTTTAAGCACAATTTTGTAAACAGGGCCCGGTTTGTCAAAACACGACACACAATTAGCACAACCCTACACCAAAGTAGCACAATACTTCAGATCATTTGCAAAATGGAATACTTTTGTCAAAACTATACAGGACTTCATAAAAATAATATTTTGTTACCAAACGAAACACACACATTTCATATGACTTCAATCTTTTTGAACCAGTTACACACTGCTGTTGCTAACCTAAAACACTGCTGTTGCTAACCTAAAACACTGCTGTTGCTAACCTAAAACACTGCTGTTGCCAACCTAAAACACTGCTGTTGCCAACCTAAAACACTTTCAGCAAGTCTATGTGTCAGTGATTACAGTACTATAAATGAAGTACAGGGAAAGTGCAACTCTACAGACACTACACAAGACCAATGCTGCAGACTGAGGAACACATCATTTATTTCTCTCCATGTACCCAAATCAGTCAACATGTCAACATGGAGAATCACAACAAAACATGTCCCAGTTTTCATGCTACTACAGTAGTGTGCATAACACTGTTAGCTCAGCAAACAGACACATGTAAAATACTGTACCCAGTACAGGTTACAATTACAGTAACTACCAACAACAAACATTCAAAATAATCTGAAAAAAAAACTGAGAATATTGTACAGAAAATACTACAGTAAACATACTATACATTATCTCTTCGCCTAGCTGGATCTGGCCACAGAATTTCATCAACATCACAAGCAATATCGTCATTAGCAAGACAACTGGGCTGGAGATCGTAAACCTTCCACCGCCATGCAGAGAAAATCTCTTCGACAGGGTTTAGAAACGGAGAGTATGGTAGAAGGTATAGTACTGTCTGTCCACTGTGGTGTTGAAACCAGTTCTGGACCAAAGCAGAGCGGTGGAATGACACATTGTCCCAGATGACCGTGTATTGCATCTGGTGCATTTCATTACCTGCTGTGACGATGTGGTGCAATCGGTCCAAACATTTCGAGAATGTGAGGTGTGTGGTAAGGGCCCATTTTGGCATGACGGAGCACAACCCCATGCTGTGAAATGACAGCACAAAGGGTGATATTACCCCCACGTTGCCCCACGTTGCCCTGGGACATTGATTAGAGCTCTGTGGCCAATGATATTTCTGCCTTTCCTTCTTGCTTTTGTGAGGTTGAACCCTGCCTCATCAATATATATGAATTCATGCAGGATTTCCTCAGCATCCATCTGCAAAACTCCCTGAAATACAGTGAAAGACAAGATTGTGTAGTTCAGGATATAACTAGTATACAGTCAATGTAAAAAAAGGTAATGTGTGCAGTATACAACATCACAGTGCTAAAGTGAACAATACAAACCTCCACATACTCATGTCACAGCCGTTTGACCCTCTGATTCCGCTCAAAAGGCACTCGATAAAGTTGTTTCATTTGAACCTGATGTCTTTTCAGGATGTGTGCCAGTGTTGACAGAGACCTGATGGATATTATTGAAAATGGCATGGTCACCGATAATGTTGTCTTGTAGTTCTCTGAGCCTGATAGCATTATTGAAAATGGCATGGTCACCGATAATGTTGTCTTGTAGTTCTCTGAGCCTGATAGCATTATTGAAAATGGCATGGTCACCGATAATGTTGGCTTGTAGTTCTCTGAGCCTGATAGCATTATTGAAAATGGCATGGTCACCGATAATGTTGGCTTGTAGTTCTCTGAGCATG
Source organism: Oncorhynchus keta (assembly GCF_023373465.1). NCBI lineage: Eukaryota > Metazoa > Chordata > Actinopteri > Salmoniformes > Salmonidae > Oncorhynchus > Oncorhynchus keta. The sequence goes on from NC_068447.1 coordinate 14,963,006, forward strand.
ATAGCATTATTGAAAATGGCATGGTCACCGATAATGTTGGCTTGTAGTTCTCTGAGCCTGATAGCATTATTGAAAATGGCATGGTCACCGATAATGTTGTCTTGTAGTTCTCTGAGCCTGATAGCATTATTGAAAATGGCATGGTCACCGATAATGTTGTCTTGTAGTTCTCTGAGCCTGATAGCATTATTGAAAATGGCATGGTCACCGATAATGTTGTCTTGTAGTTCTCTGAGCCTGATAGCATTATTGAAAATGGCATGGTCACCGATAATGTTGTCTTGTAGTTCTCTGAGCCTGATAGCATTATTGAAAATGGCATGGTCACCGATAATGTTGTCTTGTAGTTCTCTGAGCCTGATAGCATTATTGAAAATGGCATGGTCACCGATAATGTTGGCTTGTAGTTCTCTGAGCCTGATAGCATTATTGAAAATGGCATGGTCACCGATAATGTTGTCTTGTAGTTCTCTGAGCCTGATAGCATTATTGAAAATGGCATGGTCACCGATAATGTTGTCTTGTAGTTCTCTGAGCCTGATAGCATTATTGAAAATGGCATGGTCACCGATAATGTTGGCTTGTAGTTCTCTGAGCATGATAGCATTATTGAAAATGGCATGGTCACCGATAATGTTGTCTTGTAGTTCTCTGAGCCTGATAGCATTATTGAAAATGGCATGGTCACCGATAATGTTGGCTTGTAGTTCCCTGAGCCTGATAGCATTATTGAAAATGGCATGGTCACCGATAATGTTGGCTTGTAGTTCTCTGAGCATGATAGCATTATTGAAAATGGCATGGTCACCGATAATGTTGGCTTGTAGTTCTCTGAGCCTGATAGCATTATTGAAAATGGCATGGTCACCGATAATGTTGGCTTGTAGTTCTCTGAGCCTGATAGCATTATTGAAAATGGCATGGTCACCGATAATGTTGGCTTGTGGTTCTCTGAGCATGATAGCATTATTGGCCAAAACCATGTTTATTATCTCTCTCTCTTGTTCCCGCTTGAATATGGGCCCCCTTCCTCCTTGTCGTTCCCGACCCTCAATCCTATGTAGAGAATAATACATGTAACTTACTGTACGATGTCACAGGAAGGGGAATCACAAGTGCTGATATGGTGCAGACAATAAGCGGCTGATTACTGTAACTAGACAGATCTTCTACCTGTTTTCCTGTCTAAAAGTCCTTATGACAGATGTCACTGTATATCTGCTAAGATTTGGCTGAACTCTCAGTCCAGCCTCCCTCAGCATCAATCTGTGGTTCACAACATGGTCCACCAGTGTTTCACGGACGTCATTTGATAAGTTTGGTCCTCTTCTTCTTTGTGCACGTTCTCCTCCTGCTTCAGGTCTTCCTCTACCTCTGGCTTGGCCTCTTCCTCTACCTCCTTCTCCTCCTCTGTGTACTCCTCCTCTCTCCCTCACTCTTCTTCAGACTCCTTCCATTTTGGTTGAAGGCAGGTGAACCTACCTGCTGCATTTGTATAGTGCTGAAACCTGATTGGTGTGTCTACAATTTAGCAGTCATGTGTTTGTGCACCTGATGGCTGTGTTTAACAGATTGGCTCATAGGTGTGGTAATTTGACAGTCAGTGCTTTGGAATTGCAAGGAAGTGACATCATGATATACTTCTGTGTCTGATGTATACAAGTGCGTTCAGTGTTTGGAAAATCACTGTGTGTAATGTTTTGCAAATGGTGTGAAGCTGACAATGTGCTTACAGTTGTGCAAATCTAGCCTTGTGTTTTGCTCCTTGAGTGTAAGGTTTTGCTAATTGTGGGAAAAGTTCAATTTAGGGATAAGCTCCTTTGTCCTGCTGACGTTGAGGGAGAGGTTGTTGTCCTGCCAGGTCTCTGGCCTCCTCCCTATAGGCTGTCTCATCGTTGTCAGTGATCAGGCCTACCACCGCTGCGTCATCGGCAAACTTAATGATGGAGTTGGAGGCGTGCAGTCATGGGTGAACAGGGAGTACAGGAGGAGACTACGCACGTACCCCTGAGGGGCCCCGTATTGAGGGTCAGGGTGTGGGATGTGTTGTTGCCTTCCTTCGAGACCTGGGGGTGGCCCTTCAGGAATTCCAAGATCCAATTGCAGAGGGAGGTGTTCAGTCCCAGGGTCCTTAGCTTAGTGATGAGCTTGGAGAGCACTATGGTGTTGAATGCTAAACTGTTGTCAATGAACAGCATTCTCAAATAGGTGTTCCTATTGTCCAGGTGGGAAAAGACAGTGTCGAGTGCAATAAAGATGTCTTCATCTGTGGATCTGTTGCCTACTGTTTATATTGTAATGCAGTTTGCTCAGGTTTCATTTGAAGCATCATTTTATACGTTGGTTGTTTGTATCAATTGCAAAGAAATTGTCTACTTTGTAATTGTAGTCAACTTTGTTCTGAAGTTATCGTTCTCACAGAAAGACAGATAAAACATGTGATTCCAAGTTTACCATAAATCGTCTGTGGGAGGTGCCAAAAATGATCTAACAACACACTTAGCTGTTCTATGAGTGGTCTGAGGCAGGCAGTTAAATTCCGAGGGTTTTCAAGTGCAACGTTAATAATGCTGCTTTTGGGAAACAGCTCTGCGATTTAACGATGCTCCTACGAAGGTTCTAACGATAAACTTAGCCTTAAGATGCCGGGCCCTGTGCTGAAAGACATTCCAAGTGTCAGGGATGTTTATGTCACAGTGCAAAGCTAGCTTATCCCCGCCTTACAAAGAAACCAGGAAAGAAAATAAATGCATAGAGAAATGAAATGATCAGAGATAGACTGCTGACAGGAAAAGAAAGAGATGATCAACTGAACTCCTGTCTAAGAACACTGGAAGAGAGACAAATGTATGTCACTGAGAAGGTTATCAAGTACGGTAGCACTTTACAATACATCCACGTAATAAATCATTTATAATGGAATAGTAAATACTTAATTGATATTTTATTAATCATTATGCCCACATTTGTAAACGTTAGGAACCTAGTTATTGTTCTATATATTTCCTTTAAAATCCTGTGTCGTGTTGTTCTTCTTTTACCTGTGATATGTTCTTGGGTATTTTGAGACCTTGAAGACCATCAGATACTGCCGGTATGTCTACCAATGGCGTGCCCATCTTTCTGTGAGAAATGACACTGGTCACTCAAAAATGTTAAAGTATAAATAGCCCACAGCTAAGATGAGGCCACGAGGACTTAATTTATAAGGACCTATTGTTGGGTTCTCGCTTGAAATATACTTATTCATGTTACCATAGAACATATTGATTACTTTACATGTATAATGAAAGTATATGTTGGGGTCAATGGAGGGTGGATAAGAACTAGGTGTATGGACAGTTTCTGAGTTAGCAGAAAGTTTACATCCTGTTAAAGGAGGGGGCAAAGGGCAACGGTCTGGATTCAGTCACTGATAAGGTAGGACAGCCAAGGAGGAGTGAGGAATGAGGAATTCAGCAAGAGATCACAGGTCAGATGACGTGAGAAGGAACAGTCCTTTTACACACATATACTTCCACTCCCAGGAAGGTTCTAGCATCCGACATGGCCATGACTACACCAGTGCAAGGAACCAATTAAGTTCCTGACTTAGCGACAGAAATGCATTGGCTGTTTCGATGTGGACTTCACTCCGCCTAGGAGGAGGGTATAAATATACAGTGCCTTGCGAAAGTATTCGGCCCCCTCGAACTTTGCGACCTTTTGCCACATTTCAGGCTTCAAACATAAAGATATAAAACTGTATTTTTTTGTGAAGAATCAACAACAAGTGGGACACAATCATGACGTGGAACGACATTTATTGGATATTTCAAACTTTTTTAACAAATCAAAAACTGAAAAATTGGCCGTGCAAAATTATTCAGCCCCCTTAAGTTAATACTTTGTAGCGCCACCTTTTGCTGCGATTACAGCTGTAAGTCGCTTGGGGTATGTCTCTATCAGTTTTGCACATCGAGAGACTGACATTTTTTCCCATCCCTCCTTGCAAAACAGCTCGAGCTCAGTGAGATTGGATGGAGAGCATTTGTGAACAGTAGTTTTCAGTTCTTTCCACAGATTCTCGATTGGATTCAGGTCTGGACTTTGACTTGGCCATTCTAACACCTGGATATGTTTATTTTTGAACCATTCCATTGTAGATTTTACTTAATGTTTTGGATCATTGTCTTGTTGGAAGACAAATCTCCGTCCCAGTCTCAGGTCTTTTGCAGACTCCATCAGGTTTTCTTCCAGAATGGTCCTGTATTTGGCTCCATCCATCTTCCCATCAATTTTAACCATCTTCCCTGTCCCTGCTGAAGAAAAGCAGGCCCAAACCATGATGCTGCCACCACCATGTTTGACAGTGGGGATGGTGTGTTGAGGGTGATGTGCTGTGTTGCTTTTACGCCAAACATAATGTTTTGCATTGCTGAAAAATTCAATTTTGGTTTCATCTGACCAGAGCACCTTCTTCCACATGTTTGGTGTGTCTCCCAGGTGGCTTGTGGCAAACTTTAAACGACACTTTTTATGGATATCTTTAAGAAATGGCTTTCTTCTTAAAGGCCAGATTTGTGCAATATACGACTGATTGTTGTCCTATGGACAGAGTCTCCCACCTCAGCTGTAGATCTCTGCAGTTCATCAAGAGTGATCATGGGCCTCTTGGCTGCATCTCTGATCAGTCTTCTCCTTGTATGAGCTGAAAGTTTAGAGGGACGGCCAGGGCTTGGTAGATTTGCAGTGGTCTGATACTCCTTCCATTTCAATATTATCGCTTGCACAGTGCTCCTTGGGATGTTTAAAGCTTGGGAAATCTTTTTGTATCCAAATACGGCTTTAAACTTCTTCACAACAGTATCTCGGACCTGCCTGGTGTGTTCCTTGTTCTTCATGATGCTCTCTGCGCTTTTAACGGACCTCTGAGACTATCACAGTGCAGGTGCATTTATACGGAGACTTGATTACACACAGGTGGATTGTATTTATCATCATTAGTCATTTAGGTCAACATTGGATCATTCAGAGATCCTCACTGAACTTCTGGAGAGAGTTTGCTGCACTGAAAGTAAAGGGGCTGAATAATTTTGCACGAATAATTTTTCAGTTTTTGATTTGTTAAAAAAGTTTGAAATATCCAATAAATGTCGTTCCACTTCATGATTGTGTCCCACTTGTTGTTGATTCTTCACAAAAAAATACAGTTTTATATCTTTATGTTTGAAGCCTGAAATGTGGCAAAAGGTCGCAAAGTTCAAGGGGGCCGAATACTTTCGCAAGGCACTGTATGTGCTTGTGTAAACATGTCTTTCTCTGCATCTGTATGACCCAGTGGGTGAATAAACCTGGGTTGAGACGTTTTTAGTTGTCCATGAGTTTTTACTTTTCAGAACCTAACAGTTGCCGTTGTCGGCAGGATTCACCACGATTTACAGTCGAACTGGTGAGTCCAAATCAGTGAAACAGGAGCCGGCACCAAAAACAAGGTAGGCACAGTTCCTACACCTGTTACCACTCATTTTGACATCTTGGGGAGATGAGAGTCGTACGCTGAAACAATTATAGTATACAGACCTAGAAAGCCTGAGCTTATTCATTAGTCCAATTGTATTACGACCGGTCGTAGATTTATGGTATAGTGTAAGTCCCGGAAGGTAAACCTGAGCAGGGTAAACCCTGCGGAGGGTAAGTCCTAGGGGGTAAATCCCAAGTGGTTTGGTTCCTGCTAGCTTCATATAAGCATAGGGAGAGTCCCGGAAGGTAAGCCTGAGCAGGCTGGTCCCTGCGGAGAGTAAGTCCTTGGAGGCAAATCCCGAGTGGGGTTGGTTCCCTGCTAGACCTGTAAATGGTGGGTGAAAGCCCAGCCGTGGTGTCCGTGAGGCCGTAGGGGATAAATTGTCATGCTTGTGTACTAGTATGGTAGGTTGTAGAGAAGTAGTCCATGGAGAAGGATGGAGGAGGGAATGTGGATGGAACAGTCAGTCCTGTTACACACACATATACTTCCACTCTCAGGAAGGTTCTAGCATTAGACAGGGCCATGACTACACCAGTGAAAGGAGCCAATTAAGTTCCTGACTTAGCAACAGAGACATATTGGCTGTCTAGATGTGCAAGGAGTTGACTCCGCCTAGTAGGAGGGTATAAATATATGTGTTTGTGTAAACAGCTGTATGACCCAGTGGGTGATTAAACTTGGTTTGAGCTTTTCTAGCTGTCCGTGAGATTTTACTCTGTTGTTCAGAACCTGACATCATATGATTAATATGAGTAATATGAGTAATGATTCATAAATTATGGATAAACTATTTACTAAATTGTTACGTTATTATAAAGTGCTACCACGAGTACTATCGCAGCCTTTATACAACTATGAGAAGCTGTCGTAACTTTTAAAAGAAGGCAATTAATTTAAAACGCAAATTAATTATAACGGAGGAGATACAGGTGAGAAGGAGGCAAACAAGATGAAAGGATGACAGATAGAGAGCGGTGATCGTTGCGTCGGGGCTGGCGTATGAACAAACAACAGACGCTCAGCCGTGGAATTGTGACTGTTAAATTACAGCTAATTTATATTTACACAGAACAGGGAAACGACCCAAAACAAAGGAAAACAGCCTCCAGAACTAAAGCTATTAGGTAAAGCAGTGTTTTCATTGATTGGGTCATGTATTAGAAATGCAGACCCCATCACACTGCCTACTGTTTAACTGGGCTTGCATTAGAGGTAGAGACTCAGTGATAAATTACCTTTAGATGTGGTTGCATTAGAGACTCAGTGATAAATGACCTTTAGATGTGGTTGTATTTGGAGGTAGAGACTCAGTGATAAATGACCTTTAGATGTGGTTGTATTAGAGGTAGAGACTCAGTGATAAATGACCTTTAGATGTGGTTGTATTTGGAGGTAGAGACTCAGTGATAAATGACCTTTAGATGTGGTTGTATTAGAGGTAGAGACTCAGTGATAAATTACCTTTAGATGTGGTTGTATTAGAGGTAGAGACTCAGTGATAAATTACCTTTAGATGTGGTTGTATTAGAGGTAGAGACTCAGTGATAAATTACCTTTAGATGTGGTTGTATTTGGAGGCAGAGACTCAGTGATAAATGACCGTTAGATGTGGTTGTATTTGGAGGCAGAGACTCAGTGATAAATGACCGTTAGATGTGGTTGTATTAGAGGTAGAGACTCAGTGATAAATGACCTTTAGATGTGGTTGTATTAGAGGTAGAGACTCAGTGATAAATTACCTTTAGATGTGGTTGTATTGGAGGTAGAGACTCAGTGATAAATTATCTGTAGATGTGGTTGTATTAGAGACTCAGTGATAAATGACCTTTAGATGTGGTTGTATTTGGAGGTAGAGACTCAGTGATAAATTATCTGTAGATGTGGTTGTATTAGAGACTCAGTGATAAATTACCTTTAGATGTGGTTGTATTTGGAGGTAGAGACTCAGTGATAAATTATCTGTAGATGTGGTTGTATTAGAGACTCAGTGATAAATTACCTTTAGATGTGGTTGTATTAGAGACTCAGTGATAAATGACCGTTAGATGTGGTTGTATTAGAGGTAGAGACTCAGTGATAAATGACCTTTAGATGTGGTTGTATTAGAGGTAGAGACTCAGTGATAAATGACCTTTCGATGTGGTTGTATTAGAGGTAGAGACTCAGTGATAAATGACCTTTAGATGTGGTTGTATTAGAGACTCAGTGATAAATGACCTTTAGATGTGGTTGTATTTGGAGGTAGAGACTCAGTGATAAATGACCTTTAGATGTGGTTGTATTAGAGGTAGAGACTCAGTGATAAATTACCTTTAGATGTGGTTGTATTAGAGACTCAGTGATAAATGACCTTTAGATGTGGTTGTATTAGGAGGTAGAGACTCAGTGATAAATTACCTTTAGATGTGGTTGTATTAGAGACTCAGTGATAAATGACCTTTAGATGTGGTTGTATTTGGAGGTAGAGACTCAGTGATAAATGACCTTTAGATGTGGTTGTATTTGGAGGTAGAGACTCTGTGATAAATGACCGTTAGATGTGGTTGTATTAGAGGTAGAGACTCTGTGATAAATGACCTTTAGATGTGGTTGTATTAGGAGGTAGAGACTCAGTGATAAATTACCTTTAGATGTGGTTGTATTAGAGACTCAGTGATAAATGACCTTTAGATGTGGTTGTATTAGAGGTAGAGACTCTGTGATAAATGACCTTTAGATGTGGTTGTATTAGAGACTCAGTGATAAATGACCTTTAGATGTGGTTGTATTAGAGACTCAGTGATAAATGACCTTTAGATGTGGTTGTATTAGAGACTCAGTGATAAATGACCGTTAGATGTGGTTGTATTAGAGGTAGAGACTCAGTGATAAATGACCTTTCGATGTGGTTGTATTAGAGGTAGAGACTCAGTGATAAATGACCTTTAGATGTGGTTGTATTAGAGACTCAGTGATAAATGACCTTTAGATGTGGTTGTATTTGGAGGTAGAGACTCAGTGATAAATGACCTTTAGATGTGGTTGTATTAGAGGTAGAGACTCAGTGATAAATTACCTTTAGATGTGGTTGTATTAGAGACTCAGTGATAAATGACCTTTAGATGTGGTTGTATTAGAGGTAGAGACTCAGTGATAAATTACCTTTAGATGTGGTTGTATTAGAGACTCAGTGATAAATGACCTTTAGATGTGGTTGTATTAGGAGGTAGAGACTCAGTGATAAATTACCTTTAGATGTGGTTGTATTAGAGACTCAGTGATAAATGACCTTTAGATGTGGTTGTATTAGGAGGTAGAGACTCAGTGATAAATTATCTGTAGATGTCGACGGGATCATGTTCCTGATCAAACACGCCCTAAAAATCTCCTTTCTTCGACGACTGTTTGTTTAAATTCTCCCATTCGCTTCCACTTGGTAAAGTTCTGAGGTAGTGGGTCTGGATGAAATACATGAAACAGGCCAACTGCATTAACAATATGATAAACAATATTATATCATCCTTCCTTAGACAACTGGATTTTTGAAGTGTTGACCTTGGGGAGGGGGGTCACTCCATCTCTGGGTGCCTCGATAGGCTAAAGCGACATCCTCTGTTTAATTCTACTTTGTGTATTGAACTTGTATAAGAACGCTGTAGACATGCACAGGGCTAAGATAAGAGATAATATAAGATAAGAGAATAACTTGACAACAACAGCAACACAGGGGAAAATATAGGTTTCACTTGTTTGCACGGCTGGTTATTGCATTACATTGAAAATTGTATTTTTAGACAAGACAATTATATTTTCAGTAGATAAACAAAAAGGTTCTAGGATACATCTTGTTTTTAAAGTGCCCTCATTCTGGGGAAAAATTAAATGACGCAGTCTCTTTGTAGAACAAGTATTATTAGAGTAGCTGCAACTGAAGAGATGACTCCTCTTTAAAATGATTGGGGGCAATTATGGAACACAAAGAGGCAACATTTAAGTATTGTGAAAATGGTGTTATATCTAAAATGACCCTGTAAAATTGTAAAAAATAAGTGATTACAGACATATTGAAGACCTAACAAATAAATATTGTTTTCGACAAGTTTATTTCATTTACCTGCTTGTCACAACCATTACTCTTTAGAGATATTTTCTCTCTCTCTCTCTCGCTCTCCCACTTACTCTCTCTCTCTCTCTCTCTCTCTCTCTCTCTGTCTCTCTCTCTCTGTCTCTCTCTGTCTCTCTCTCTCTGTCTCTCTCTGTCTCTCTCTCTGTCTCTCTCTCTCTCTCTCTCTCTCTCTCTCTCTCTCTCTCTCTCTCTCTCTCTCTCATTGAAGGGTATGAGGGAAATGGAGTATCGTTTTAAATTGGAGCATTTGACTCGAGAGAATGAATAAAGCAGGAGAATAATGTCCTCTCCAGATAAATGAGTGTCATTAATCTTAGAGTTAATGTTAATTTCATGTTCCTTACCACAACAAAATGGCTCCTGCCAAGCTGACAAGGGGATAGTGGGCCTAATTAGCCATATCTCACAGTAGAGCTCATGAAATGACACACACGCAGGCACATACACAGACACGGCTTTCTGTCCATAGTACCAAATGAGAAAGATAAACATTAAAATGTTCATTAGTTCTTTCCCAGAGCAATGGCAGTAGCCATTGTCTTAATTCAGTGTGTGTGTGTGTGTGTGTGTGTGTGTTCGTGTGTGTTCTCGTGTGCACAGTGTTAGTGTTAGAATTACGTTAAGGACGGGCCTCCCGAGTGGTGCAGTGGTCTAAGGCACTGCATCACAGTGCTAGCTGTGCCACTAGAGATCCTGGGTTTGAGGCCAGGCTCTGTCGCAGACGGCCACGACCGGGAGACCCGGCTGGGCGGGTTAGGGTAGGATTTGGCCGTCAGGGATGTTCTTGTCCTATCGCGCACTAGTGACTCCTGTGGTGGGCAGGACGCTGACACGGTCGCCAGGTGTACGGTGTTTCCTCTGACACATTGGTGCGGCTGGCTTCCGGGTTAGTCGGGTATTGTGTAAAGAATAAGCAGTGAGGCTTGGCCTGGTTGTGTTTCGGAGGCCCTTGGCTCTCGACCTTCGCCTCTCCCGAGTCAGTACGGCTACCTGCCGCCTCACTAGGCTACCTGCCAGATTAGGGGTTAGGGAAAATAGGATTTTGAATGGGACTGAATTGTGTGTCCCCACAAGGTTATCTGTACAAGACTGTGTGTGTGTGTTCACGTCAGTGTGCAACAGACTGAGTGATTGTGAGAAACAGTTTGTTGGGTTTCAAAACTGGAGGCGACTGAGGCTGGATAATTTGTCACATCCATAATTCCACAGTTCATGAATAGCAAACAGAGAGAGGAAGGTCTTAGACAGCCAGCCAGTCACTGAAATAAGCCCTATTTGCATAGCCTTCTCATAGCCCAATCACACCATCTGATGCTGTATCCTGACGAATGGCTCCACATCTCTAAGTCCATACCTCGTAGAGAGAGCATGTTTACATTCCTTCTCTCTCTCTCTCTCTCTCTCTCTCTCTCTCTCTCTCTCTCTCTCTCACTCTCCTTCCTTCCATCCTTCCTTCCTTCCTTCCTTCCTTCCCTCTCTCTCTCTCTCTCTCCCTCTTTCTCTCTCTCTCCCTCCCTCCCCTTCCCTCTCTCTTTCTCTCTTGTTTGAGTCAAGCCAGTTTCATATTTTCATCAGCGGGAAGGTTTTACATCAGGTTTGACACAGGACATAAATAGTTATTAGAGACAAGGAGAGGCGAGGGAAGCGGAGCTGTAGTGAGCTGATCTAGGCAGGGCAGGGCTGGGTCAGTCTGGGTGTGAGTTATAAACCTCTCTCAGCCCTGTATGAGGCGGTAAATAAACAGAGGGTGTAATGATGTCAGACTGACATATGCAATGAGTCTGTTATTACAGGGTAATGGAAAGAGAGAGAGGGAGGCATCACCTAGATGGGGCACAGAGAGAGAGAGAGAGAGAGAGAGAGAGAGAGAGAGAGAGAGAGAGAGAGAGAGAGAGAGAGAGAGAGAGAGAGAGAGAGGCATCACCTAGATGGAGCACAGAGAGAGAGAGAGAGAGAGAGAGAGAGAGAGAGAGAGAGAGAGAGAGAGAGAGAGAGAGAGAGAGAGAGAGAGGGAGGCATCACCTAGATGGAGCACAGAGAGAGAGAGAGAGAGAGAGAGAGAGAGAAAGAGACATCACCTAGATGGAGCACAGAGAGAGAGAGAGAGAGAGAGAAGGGGAGGGAGGGAGAGAGAGAGAGAGGGGGAAGGAAGGAGGAAGGAGCGAGAGGGAGAGAGAGAGAGAGAGAGAGAGAGAGAGGGAGAGAGAGAGAGATGGAAGAAAGGAGGAATGTAGAGAGAGAGAGAGAGAGAGAGAGAGAGAGAGAGAGAGAGAGAGAGAGAGAGAGAGAGAGAGAGCACAGCTATTACCATCACATCTCAGCTCAGCTGCTATTGCACTGACATACAGTGCAATTGCAGACTGACATATGCAATGAGTCTGTTATTACAGGGTAATGGAAAGAGAGAGAGGGAGGCATCACCTAGATGGAGCACAGAGAGAGAGAGAGAGAGAGAGAGAGAGAGAGAGAGAGAGAGAGAGAGAGAGAGAGAGAGAGAGAGAGAGAGAGAGAGAGAGAGAGAGAGAGGGAGGCATCACCTAGATGGAGCACAGAGAGAGAGAGAGAGAGAGAGAGAGAGAGAGAGAGAGAGAGAGAGGCATCACCTAGATGGAGCACAGAGAGAGAGAGAGAGAGAGGGAGGGAGGCATCACCTAGATGGAGCACAGAGAGAGAGAGAGAGAGAGAGAGAGAGAGAGAGAGAGAGAGAGAGAGAGCGAGAGAGAGAGAGGGAGGGAGGCATCACCTAGATGGAGCACAGAGAGAGAGAGAGAGAGAGAGAGAGAGAGAGAGAGAGAGAGAGAGAGAGAGAGAGAGAGAGAGAGAGGGAGGCATCACCTAGATGGAGCACAGAGAGAGAGAGAGAGAGAGAGAGAGAGAGAGAGAGAGAGAGAGAGAGAGAGAGAGAGAGAGAGAGAGAGAGAGAGAGAGAGAGAGAGAAGCATCACCTAGATGGAGCACAGAGAGAGAGAGAGAGAGAGAGAGAGAGAGAGAGAGAGAGAGAGAGAGAGAGAGAGAGAGAGAGAGAGAGGCATCACCTAGATGGAGCACAGAGAGAGAGAGAGAGAGAGAGAGAGAGAGAGAGAGAGGCATCACCTAGATGGAGCACAGAGAGAGAGAGAGAGAGAGAGAGAGAGAGAGAGAGAGAGAGAGAGAGAGAGAGAGAGAGAGAGAGAGAGAGAGAGAGAGAGAGGGAGGCATCACCTAGATGGAGCACAGAGAGAGAGAGAGAGAGAGAGAGAGAGAGAGAGAGAGAGAGAGAGAGAGAGAGAGAGAGAGAGAGAGAGAGAGGCATCACCTAGATGGAGCACAGAGAGAGAGAGAGAGAGAGAGAGAGAGAGAGAGAGAGAGAGAGAAGCATCACCTAGATGGAGCACAGAGAGAGAGAGAGAGAGAGAGAGAGAGAGAGAGAGAGAGAGAGAGAGAGAGAGAGAGAGAGAGAGAGAGAGAGAGAGAGAGAGAGAGAGAGAGAGAGAGAGAGAGAGAGAGAGAGAGAGAGAGAGGGGAGGGAGGGAGGGAGAGAGAGAGAGAGAGAGAGAGAGAGAGAGAGAGAGAGATGGAAGGAAGGAGGAAGGTAGAGAGAGAGAGAGAGAGAGAGAGAGAGAGAGAGAGAGAGAGAGAGAGAGAGAGAGAGAGAGAGAGAGAGCACAGCTATTACCATCACAATCACACACTGACTCAATGTCATCTGCCTCGGCTCAGCTGCTATTGCACTGACATACAGCACCATCCCAGACAGAAGATCGGAGAAGACAAGATAAGAGGAGATCAGAGGAACACATACGATGATGTGATTAGTAAAAAGCCCTCATGTCATTACGTGATGCCAGGGGAGGAACGATGCCCTCCAACCCAATGTCCTGGGGAAAAAAACACACCAGAGTACGGTAATAGCGACAATGCTCGGCAAATGTTAACGCAAACAGGAGGAGGAGGAGGAGGGGGGTATGGCCAATATACCACGGCTAATGGCTGTTCAAACACACAACGCAACGCGGAGTGCCTGGATACAGCCCTTAGCTGTGGTATATTGGCAATACATGGCAAATCCCTGAGATGCCTTATTGCTATTATAAACTGGTTACAAATGTAATGAGTGCAGTAAAAATAAATGTTTTGTCATCCTTCACTCATACCCTCGTAAAACTGACCATCCTATCGATCCTCGACTTCGGTGATGTCATCTATAAAATAGCCTCCAACACTCTACTGAACAAACTGGATGTAGTCTATCACAGTGCCATCTGTTTTGTCACCAAAGCCCCATACACTACCCACCATTGCGACCTGTACGCTCTCGTTGGTTGGCCCTCGCTTCATACTCGTCGCCAAACCCACTGGCTTCAGGTCATCTACAAGTCTCTGCTAGGTAATGCCCCGCCTTATCTCAGCTCACTGGTCACCATAGCAGCACCCACTCGTAGCACACGCTCCAGCAGGTATATCTCACTGGTCACCCCCAAAGCCAATTCCTCGTTTGGGCGTCTTTCCTTCCAGTTCTCTGCTGCCAATGACTGGAACGAATTGCAAAAATCTCTGAAACTGGAGACTCACATCTCCCTCACTAGCTTTAAGCACCAGCTGTCAGAGCAGCTTACAGATCACTGCACTTGTACATAGCCCATCTGTAAACAGCCCATCTATCTACCTACCTCATCCCCATACTGGTATTTATTTATTTTGCTCCTTTGCACCCCAGTATCTCAACCTGCACATTCATCTTCTGCCGATCTACCATTCCAGTGTTAAATTTATATATTGTAATTACTACGCCACCGTGGCCTATTTATTTCCTTAACTTACATCATTTGCACTCACTGTATATAGACTTTTTGTTTTCTTTTGTTCTACTGTATTATTGACTGTATGTTTTGTTAATTCCATGTGTAACTCTGTGTTGTTGTATGTATCGAATTGCTATGCTTTATCTTGGCCAGGTCGCAGTTGCAAATGAGAACTTGTTCTCAACTAGCTTACCTGGATAAATAAAGGTGAAATAAAAAAATACCCCATGGTATACGGTCTGATACACCATGGCTTTTAGCAAATCAGCAATCAGGATTGGAACCAGGATTGTTACATGTGACATCATTCCACTACAGCTCAGTCCTTCTGCTCCAACCTCCCTCATCCTCACTGATTCTTTATTCTTTATTTGTTGTGTCATTTAGTTGAGTTACAAGTATAATATCCACTTCAATTCATATATATAACATGGGTTTGGGTTAGGTACCAGTGGGCCTATTATCTTTCTTAGTGGGTGTTGACCCTCTCCCCTCCTGCCTTCTCCCATAGGGCTGTGACCCTCTCCCCTCCTGTCTTCTCCCATTGGGCTGTGACCCTCTTCCCCCCTGCCTTCTCCCATAGGGCTGTGACCATCTTCCCTCCTGTCTTCTCCCATAGGGCTGTGACCCTCTCCCCTCCTGTCTTCTCCCATTGGGCTGTGACCCTCTCCCCTCCTGTCTTCTCCCATTGGGCTGTGACACTCTTCCCTCCTGTCTTCTCCCATAGGGCTGTGACCCTCTTCCCTCCTGCCTTCTCCCATAGTGATGTGACCCTCTCCCCTCCTGTCTTCTCCCATAGGGCTGTGACCCTCTCCCCTCCTGCCTTCTCCCATAGGGCTGTGACCCTCTCACCTCCTTTCTTCTCCCATAGGGCTGTGACCCTCTACCCTTCTCCCATAGGGCTGTGACCCTCTCCCTTCCTCCCATAGGGCTGTGACCCTCTCCCCTCCTGTCTTCTCCCATAGTGATGTGACCCTCTCCCCTCCTGCCTTCTCCCATAGGGCTGTGACCCTCTCCCCTCCTGTCTTCTCCCATTGGGCTGTGACCCTCTTCCCCCTGCCTTCTCCCATAGGGCTGTGACTATCTTCCCTCCTGTCTTCTCCCATAGGGCTGTGACCCTCTCCCCTCCTGTCTTCTCCCATTGGGCTGTGACCCTCTTCCCTCCTGTCTTCTCCCATAGGGCTGTGACCCTCTACCCTCCTGCCTTCTCCCATAGGGCTGTGACCCTCTACCCTCCTGCCTTCTCCCATAGGGCTGTGACCCTCTCCCCTCCTGCCTTCTCCCATAGGGCTGTGACCCTCTTCCCTCCTGCCTTCTCCCATAGGGCTGTGACCCTCTTCGCTCCTGCCTTCTCCCATAGGGCTGTGACCCTCTTCCCTCCTGTCTTCTCCCATAGGGCTGTGACCCTCTACCCTCCTGCCTTCTCCCGTAGGGCTGTGACCATCTTCCCTCCTGCCTTTTCCCATAGGGCTGTGACCCTCTACCCTCCTGCCTTCTCCCATAGGGCTGTGACCATCTCCCCTCCTTCCTTCTCCCATAGGGCTGTGACCCTCTACCCTACTGCTAGAGTCACTGAACCTGAACCTCCAGTCTGGCGGCCAGAACACCGCTATACTATAGCACAGCTATACTGTAATAAAATATATTACAATTGAATTCTACACAAAATCAATACAACACAATCATATACACACATCAATATAAACAGTAATGTCCAGTAATGTTCTCAGTAATGTTCCCAAAAGTGTCCTGTGTGCGTGCTTGTGCGTGTGCCCAGCGTGTGTGTGTGCGCGTTTGTGTGTGAGAACTGTTGCAGAACTGTTGCAGTCTGTCAGGCTGCTGTGCTGTGCTGTGCACTGTACAATATTCTATTCTGAGATGCCAAGGAACCGACTGTGAGAGCACAGACGTCTAATCTAAGATCAAGCAGCCTTGGACACAATCTCACTGGCCTCCCTCCCTCCCTCCCTCCCTCCCTCCCTCCCTCCCTCCCTCCGCTGGGAACAGGATGTGGGAGTCAACTCTTCACTAGCTGTTTCCCTGTCTTCTCTCCTTTCCCCATTCTTCTCTCTCTCTCTCCCTCCCTCCCTTCCCCTCCCTTTCTTCCCTTCCCTCCCTCCCTCCCCTGATTGACCGTCTGGTTTAGTTACATGATGTAGTGTCAGGATCAACAGGCTGTCAGCCAGGCGATGTGCTTGTGAAGGTTTGTTCAAGGTTACAAGTTAACTCTTAGTAATCTCTTGGAGGTCTCTCCAGAGATACAATCACTAAACCCACCTGGGGGCTGCACAAAGTATACCAAGCCAATCCCCAATACATCATAGGCACTTTGGCTCTGGGGTTGGCCAGTGGATGCCATTTGGTTCCTTTGCTTTGACAGAGTTGAATTAGATGAGTTCCCATTACTGTCCCACAGGAGGGGTGAAAAGGAGGGTATGCTTAGCTAGGGGTTCCTGGCAGATAGATATTTCCCTTTGGCTCCAAGGTTAGTGAGAGAGTCCGGTGCCAGGCGCTGGCTAGCACAGCACACAGCCTGGCCACTAGCCTGCTGCTGCTGGTACTGATACTGCTGCTGGTACTGATACTGCTGCTGGTACTGATACTGCTGCTGGTACTGGTACTGCTGCTGCTACTGGTACTGCAGCTAAGGAGAGGACGGCTCATAATAATTGCTGGAACAGAGCAAATGGAATGGCATCAAACACATGTTTGATGTATTTAATAGAATTTCACTCATTCAGCTCCAGTGATTACCACAAGCCTGTCCTCTCAAATGAAGGTGCCACCAACCTCATGTGGCTACTACTGCTGTTGCTACTACTGTTGCTACTACTACTACTGAGACTGCTGCTACTGTTACTGCTGCTACTACTACTACTACTGTTACTGCTGCTACTCCTGCTACCACTACTAATACTGCTACTGTTACTACTGCTGATGCAGCTACTACTGATGCTACTACTGTTGCTGCTACTGATACTACTACAACTGTTACTGTTACTACTACTACTGCTGCTACTACCAGAACTACTGTTACTGCTACTACTACTGCTGCTACTGTTGCTATTACTACTACCACTACTGTTACTGCTGCTTCTACTACTACTACTGTTAATGCTGCTACTCCTGCTACCACTACTAATACTGCTACTGTTACTACTGCTGATGCAGCTACTACTGATGCTACTACTGTTGCTGCTACTGATACTACTACAACTGTTACTGTTACTACTACTACTGCTGCTACTGTTGCTATTACTACTACCACTACTGTTACTGCTGCTTCTACTACTACTACTGTTACTGTTGCTTCTCCTACTGCTACTACGACTACTACTGTTACTGCTGCTACTACTACTACTATTACTGTTGCTACAACTAATGATGTTATTACTACTATTGGTACTACTACTACTACTACTGCTGCTGCTGCTGCTACTACTACTACTGCTGCAGCTACTGCTGCTACTACTACTACTGCTGCTATTACTGCTGCTACTACTATTGCAGCTACTACTGCTGCTACTACTGCTGCTACTACTGCTACTACTACTACTACTGCTACTACTGCTGCTGCAGCTACTGCTGCTGCTACTGCTGCTGCAGCTACTACTACTACTACTACTGCTACTACTGCTGCTACTACTATTGCAGCTACTACTGCTGCTACTACTGCTGCTACTACTGCTACTACTACTACTACTGCTACTACTGCTGCTGCAGCTACTACTACTACTACTACTGCTACTACTGCAGCTACGGCTACTACTACAGCTGCTACTACTGCTGCTCCTACTGCTGATAATGTTGCTACTACTACTGCGGTTACTGTTACTACTACTACTACTGTTACTACTACAATTGTTACTACTGCTACTACTGTTACTGCTGCTACTACTACTGCTACTACTATTACTACTACTACTACTTTTACTGCTGCAACTACTACTATTGTTACTGCAGCTACGGCTACTACTACAGCTGCTACTACTGCTGCTCCTACTGCTGATAATGTTGCTACTACTACTGCGGTTACTGTTACTACTACTACTACTGTTACTACTACAATTGTTACTACTGCTACTACTGTTACTGCTGCTACTACTACTGCTACTACTATTACTACTACAGCTGCTACTACTGCTGCTCCTACTGCTGATAATGTTGCTACTACTACTGCGGTTACTGTTACTACTACTGTTAATTTACAATTGTTACTACTGCTACTACTGTTACTGCTGCTACTACTACTGCTACTACTATTACTATTACTACTACTTTTACTGCTGCTACTACTACTACTACTACTGTTAATTCTGCTACTACTACTACTACTGTAACTGCTGCTACTACTGCTACTGTTACTGTTACTACTGCTACTACTACTACAACTGTTACTACTGCTACTATTAGTTACTGCTGCTACTACTACTACTACTACAGTTACTGCTGCTACTACTACTAGGACTTTTACTGCTGCTACTACTACTACCTTTACTGCTGCTACTACTACTACTGTTACTGCTGCTACTACTGATACTACTACAACTGGTACGACTGCTACTACTACTACTGTTACTGCTGCTACTACTGCTACTACTACAACTGCTACGACTGTACTACTACCACTGTTACTGCTGCTACTACTACTACTACAACTACTACTACTTTTACTGCTGCTACTACTACTACTACTACCACTACTGTTACTGCTGCTACTACTACTACTACTGTTACTGCTGCTACTACTGCTACTGTTACTACTACAAATGTTACTACTGCTACTACTACTACTGTTACTACTACAACTGTTACTACTGCTACTACTACTGTTACTGCTACTACTACTACTACCAATACTGTTACTGCTGCTACTACTACTACTACTGTTACTGCTGCTACTACTGCTACTGTTACTGTTACTACTGCTACTACTACTACTGTTACTGCTGCTACTACTACTACTGCTACTGTTACTGATACTACTACGACTACACCTACTGTTACTGCTGCTACTACTACTACTACTACTACTACTACTACTACTACTACTACTACTGCTACTGTTACTGATACTACTACGACTACACCTACTGTTACTGCTGCTACTACTACTACTGTTACTGTTACTACTACTGTTACTACTGCTACTAATACTACTACTGTTACTGCTACTGCTGCTACTAGTGCTGATACTGTTGCTACTACTACTACCACTACTACTGTAACTACTACTACTGTTACTGCTGCTACTACTACTACTGCTGCTACTACTACTACTACTGTTAATACTACTACTACTACTGATGTTACTACTACTACTACTACTACTACTGTTACTGCTGCTACTACTACTACTACTACTTTTACTGCTGCTGCTACTACTACTACGACTACTACTACTACTACTACTACTACCACGGTTACTGCTGCTACTACTACTACTGTTACTGCCGCTACTACTGCTATTGTTACTGTTACTACTACAACTGTTACTACTGCTACTACTACTACTGTTACTGTTACTACTACAACAATTACTAATACTACTACTACTGTTACTGTTACTACTACAACTGTTACTACTGCTACTACTACTGTTACTGCTGCTACTACTACTACTACTGTTACTGCTGCTACTACTACTACTACTGTTACTGCTGCTACTAATACTACTGTTACTGTTACTACTACAACAATTACTAATACTACTGCTACTGTTACTGTTACTACTACTGTTACTACTACGACTACAACTACTGTTACTGCTGCTACTACTGCTACTGTTACTGTTACTACTGCTACTACTGGTACTGGTACTACTACTACTACTACTACTACTACTTTAACTACTACTACTGTTACTGCTGCTACTACTACTACTACATTTACATTTACATTTAAGTCATTTAGCAGACGCTCTTACTACTGTTACTACTGCTACTGTTACTGATACTACTACTACTACTACTGTTACTGTTACTACTACTACTGCTACTACTACTACTACTACTGTTATTGCTGCTACTACTACTACTACTGTTACTGCTGCTACTACTGCTACTGTTACTGTTACTACTACTGATACTACTACGACTACACCTACTGTTACTGCTGCTACTACTACTACTGTTACTGTTACTGCTGCTACTACTGGTACTGGTACTACTACTACTACTACTACTACTACTTTAACTACTACTACTGTTACTGCTGCTACTACTACTACTACATTTACATTTACATTTAAGTCATTTAGCAGACGCTCTTACTACTGTTACTACTGCTACTGTTACTGATACTACTACTACTACTACTGTTACTGTTACTACTACTACTACTACTACTACTGCTGCTACTACTACTATTACTACTGCTACTACTGCTGCTTTTACTACTTCTACTGCTGCTGCTACTATTATTGCTGCTGCTGCTAATATTGCTACTACTGCTGCTACCGGTACTGCTGCTGCTGGTACTACTACTTCTACTGCTATTGCTGCTGCTACTGGTATTACTACTGTCACTGTTACTGCTGCTACTACTAGTACTGGTACTGCTACTACTGGTACTACTACTGTTACCGCTGCTACTACTGTGGCTGGTACCTCTACAGTTGTTGCTGCTACTATTTGTACTGGTAATGCTACTACTAGTACTTCTACTACTGCTACTGTTACTGCTGTTGTTACTGCTGCTGCTGCTGCTATTGCTGCCGCTGCTAATAATGCTGCTGCTGCTACTACTGATACTGCTACTACTGCTGGTACTGCTACTACTGCTGGTACTGCTACTACTGCTGCCGCTACTGCTGCTACTACTGCTGCTACCGGTACTGCTGCTGCTACTGCTGCTACTCTGCTACTGGTACTACTACTAGTACTGCTATTGCTGCAGCTACTGATACTATTACTGTTACTGCTGCTACTACTAGTACTGGTACTGCTACTACTGGTACTACTACTGTTACTGCTACTACTACTGGTACTAGTACTACTACTGTTACTGCTGCTACTATTGTGGCTGGTACTACTACAGTTGTTGCTGCTACTACATATACTGGTAATGCTACTACTCGCACTTCTACTACTGCTACTGTTACTGTTGTTGTTACTGCTGCTGCTACTATTGCTGCTGCTGCTAATACTGCTGCTGCTGCTACTACTGGTACTGCTACTGCTGCTGGTACTGCTACTACTGCTGCCGCTACTGCTGCTACTACCGGTACTGCTGCTGCTACTCTGCTACTGGTAAAACTACTACTAGTATTACTATTGCTACTGGTACTACTACTGTTACTGTTACTGCTGCTACTACTGGTACTGGTACTAATACTGTTACTGCTGCTACTACTTCTACTGGTACTGCTACTACTTGTAATACTACTGTTCCTGCTGCTCTGATAATACTACTGTTACTGCTGCTACTACTGTTACTGCTGCTACTACTACTATTACTACTGCTACTACGGGTACTACTACTGTTACTGCTACTACTACTGGTACTACTACTGTTACTGCTGCTACTACGGGTACTACTACTGTTACTGCTGCTCGGGTACTATTACTGTTACTGCTGCTCTGGTACTATTACTGTTACTGCTGCTCTGATAATACTACTGTTACTGCTGCTCTGGTACTATTACTGTTACTGCTGCTCTGGTACTACTACTGTTACTGCTGCTCTGATAATACTACTGTTACTGCTGCTCTGGTACTACTACTGTTACTGCTGCTCTGGTACTACTACTGTTACTGCTGCTCTGATAATACTACTGTTACTGCTACTCTGATAATACTACTGTTACTGCTACTCTGATAATACTATTGTTACTGCTACTCTGATAATACTACTGTTACTGCTACTACTACTGCTGCTGCTACTAAATCAAATCAAATCACATGTTATTGGTCACATACACATGGTTAGCAGATGTTATTGGTCACATACACATGGTTAGCAGATGTTATTGGTCACATACACATGGTTAGCAGATGTTATTGGTCACATACACACGGTTAGCAGATGTTATTGGTCACATACACATGGTTAGCAGATGTTATTGGTCACATACACATGGTTAGCAGTGTCACGCCTTGGTCATTGTATTTTGTGTTTTCGTTATATATTTGGTCAGGCCAGGGTGTGACATGGGTTTATATATATTATTTTCGTATTGGGGTTTGTAGTATTTGGGATTGCGGCTGAGTAGGGCTGTTGTATAGGCTTGGCTGCCTGAGGCGGTTCTCAATCAGAGTCAGGTGATTCTCGTTGTCTCTGATTAGGAACCGTATTTAGGTAGTCAGGGTTTCACTGTGTATTTTGTGGGTGATTGTTCCTGTCTCTGTGTAGTTTCACCAGATAGGCTGTAATTAGGTTTCACGTTCCGTTTGTTGTTTTTGTATTTGTATAGTTATTTCATGTGTCACTTTTTCATTAAAGTCATGAGTAACCACCACGCTGCATTTCGGTCCGACTCTCTTTCTACAAACGAAGAACGACGTTACAGAATCACCCTGAGCACACTCGGACCGAGCAGCGTGTTAATAGGCAGCAGCGAAGGGAGGACGTTATGGACAGCAGAGGCTTGGAGTATACGACGTGGGAAGAAATAGACAGGTGGGCGGCCGACCCAGAGAGATTGCCGGAGCCCGCCTGGGATTCGCTGGAGCAGTGCGAAGAGGGCTATAGGCGAATGGAGTCGAAAAGAAAGACACGGCGGCGCAGAGCGAAACCCGAAAGTCACTCCCAAATATTTATTGGGGGAGGGCTCAGGGAGAGAGTAGCAGAGTCAGGAGTCAGACCTGAGCCTACTCTCCTTGTTAATCGTGAGGAGCAGCGATATAAGGACTTCTGGTCTTGGGAGGAGATATTAGACGGAAGAGGACCCTGGGCTTGGCCTGGAGAATATCGCCGTCCCAAGGAAGAACTAGCGGCAGCTAAAGCGGAGTAAAAAATTATTGGGGGGGGGCTTAAAGGGAGTATGGCTATGCCAGGTAGGAGACCTGCGCAAACTCCCTGTGCTTACCGGTGGGCTAGAGAGACCGGGCAGACACCGTGTTATGCTATGGAGCGCAAAGTGTTTCCAGTGCGGGTGCATAGCCCGGTGCGGTTCATACCAGTCCTTTGTATTGGCCGGGCTAGAGTGGGCATCGAGCCAGGTAAGGTTGGGCAGGCTCGGTGCTCAAGAGCTCCAGTGCGCCTGCACGGTCCGGTCTATCCAGAGCCACCTCCACACACCAGTCCTCCGGTAGCAGCTCCCTGCACCAGGCTTCCTGTGCGTGTCCTCGATCCTGTCGCACCAGTTCCAGCACCACGCACCAGGCCTTCTGTGCACCTCGCCTGTTCAGCACAGCCAGAGCCTTTCTCCTCTCCTGCGCTACCGGAGTCTCCTGCCTGTTCAGCGCTATCAGAGCCTTTCTCCTCTCCTGCGCTGTCGGAGTCTCCCGCCTGTTCAGCGCTATCAGAGCCTTCCTCCTCTACAGCGCTGCCGGAGCCTCCTGCCTGTTCGGAGCAGCCTAAGCTGTCAGTCTGCATGGAGCAGCCTGAGCTGTCAGTCTGCATGAAGCAGCCAGAGCTGTCAGTCTGCATGAAGCATCCAGAGCTGTCAGTCTGCAAAGAGCTGTCAGTCTGCAAGGAGCTGTCAGTCTGCAAGGAGCTGCCAGTCTGCAGGGTGCTGTCAGCCTGCATGGAGCAGTCAGAGATGTCAGTCTGCATGACGCAGCCAGAGCTGTCAGTCTGCAAAGAGCTGCCAGTCTGCAAGGAGCTGTCAGTCTGCAAGGAGCTGTCAGTCTGCAAGGAGCTGCCAGTCTGCAGGGTGCTGTCAGCCTGCATGGAGCAGTCAGAGCTGTCAGTCTGCATAAAGCAGCCAGAGCTGTCAGTCTGTATGAAGCAGTCAGAGCTGTCAGCCTGCATGGAGCAGTCAAAGCTGTCAGTCTGTTCGAAGCAGCCAGAGCTGTCAGTCTGCATGAAGCAGCCAGAGCTGTCAGTCTGCAAAGAGCTGCCAGTCTGCAAAGAGCTGCCAGTCTGCAAGGAGCTGTCAGTCTGCAAGGAGCTGTCAGCCTGCATGGAGCAGCCAGAGCTGTCAGTCTGCAAGGAGCTGTCAGTCTGCATAGAGCAGCTAGATCCGCCAGTCAGCCATGATCTTCTAGATCTGCCAGTCAACTAGATTCTTCCAGATCTGCCAGTCAACCAGTCTCTTCCAAATCTGCCAGTCAACCAGTCTCTTCCAGATCTGCCAGTCAACCAGTCTCTTCCAGATCTGCCAGTCAACCAGTCTCTTCCAGATCTGCTAGTCAACCAGAATCTTCCAGATCCGCCAGCCAGCCAGGATCTACCGGAGCCTACTACCTGCCTGAGCTTCATCTCAGTACTGGGCTTCCTCTCAGTACTGGGCTTTCTCTCGGTACTGGGCTTTCTCTCAGTACTGGGCTTCCCCTCAGTTTCGGGCTGCCCCTCAGTCCCGAGCTGCCCCTCAGTCCCGAGCTGTCCCTCAGTCCCGAGCTGCCCCTCAGTCACGAGCTGCTCCTCAGTTCAGTGGGGTTCTGGGTGAGGACTATTAGGCCATGGTCGGCGGCGAGGGTGGATTATCCCAGGACGCGAAGGGGAGGAACTATGACTTTAATGGAGTGGGGTCCACGTCCCGAGCCGGAAAGGCCACCATGGACAGACACCCACCCGGACCCTCCCTATGGTTTTGAGGTGCGTCCGGGAGTTTTTTTTTTTACCTTTATTTAACCAGGCAAGTCGGTTAAGAACACATTCTCATTTTCAATGACGGCCTGGGAACAGTGGGTTAACTGCCTGTTCAGGGGCAGAACGACAGATTTGTACCTTGTCAGCTCGGGGGTTTGAACTCGTAACCTTCCGGTTACTAGTCCAATGCTCTAACCACTAGGCTACGCTGCCGCCCTTAGGGGGGTTCTGTCACGCCTTGGTCATTGTATTTTGTGTTTTCGTTATATATTTGGTCAGGCCAGGGTGTGACATGGGTTTATATATTGCATTTTCGTATTGGGATTTGTAGTATTTGGGATTGCGGCTGAGTAGGGGTGTTGTATAGGCTTGGCTGCCTGAGGCGGTTCTCAATCAGAGTCAGATGTTTCTCG
Organism: Oncorhynchus keta; assembly: GCF_023373465.1. NCBI lineage: Eukaryota > Metazoa > Chordata > Actinopteri > Salmoniformes > Salmonidae > Oncorhynchus > Oncorhynchus keta. Next base: position 14,988,506 of record NC_068447.1, read on the forward strand.
TTGTCTCTGATTGGGAACCGTATTTAGGTAGCCGGGGTTTCAATGTGTATTTCGTGGGTGATTGTTCCTGTCTCTGTGTAGTTTCACCAGATAAGCTGTAATTAGGTTTCACATTCCGTTTGTTGTTTTTGCACACAGCCCTAACCCATCTGGACAAGAGGAATACCTATGTGAGTATGCTGTTCATCGACTACAGCTCGGCATTCAACACCATAGTACCCTCCAAGCTCGTCATCAAGCTCGAGACCCTGGGTCTCGACCCCGCTCTGTGCAACTGGGTACTGGACTTCCTGACGGGCTGCCCCCAGGTGGTGAGGGTAGGCAACAACATCTCCTCCCCGCTGATCCTCAACACGGGGGCCCCACAAGGGTGCGTTCTGAGCCCTCTCCTGTACTCCCTGTTCACCCACGACTGCGTGGCCACGCACGCCTCCAACTCAATCATCAAGTTTGCGGATGACACAACAGTGGTAGGCTTGATTACCAACAACGACGAGACGGCCTACAGGGAGCAGGTGAGGGCCCTCGGAGTGTGGTGTCAGGAAAATAAATAACCTCACACTCAACGTCAACAAAACTAAGGAGATGATTGTGGACTTCAGGAAACAGCAGAAGGAACACCCCCCTATCCACATCGATGGAACAGTAGTGGAGAGGGTTGCAAGTTTTAAGTTCCTCGGCATACACATCACAGACTAACTGAATTGGTCCACTCACACAGACAGCATTGTGAAGAAGGCGCAGCAGCGCCTCTTCAACCTCAGGAGGCTGAAGAAATTCGGCTTGTCACCTAAAGCACTCACAAACTTCTACAGATGCACAATCGAGAGCATCCTGGCGGGCTGTATCACCGCCTGGTACGGCAACTGCTCCGCCCTCAACCGTAAGGCTCTCCAGAGGGTAGTGAGGTCTGCACAACTCATCACCGGGGGCAAACTACCTGCCCTCCAGGACACCTACACCACCCGATGTTACAGGAAGGCCATAAAGATCATCAAGGACATCAACCACCCGAGCCACTGCCTGTTCACCCCGCTATCATCCAGAAGGCGAGGTCAGTACAGGTGCATCAAAGCTGGGACCGAGAGACTGAAAAACAGCTTCTATCTCAAGGCCATCAGACTGTTACAACAGCCACCACTAACATTGAGTGGCTGCTGCCAACACACTGACATTGACACTGACTCAACTCCAGCCACTTTAATAATGGGAATTGATGGGAAATGATGTAAATATATCACTAGCCACTTTAAACAATGCAACCTTATATAATGTTACTTACCCTACATTATTCATCTCATATGCATACGTATATACTGTACTCTATATCATCGACTGCATCCTTATGTAATACATGTATCACTAGCCACTTTAACTATACCACTTTGTTTACATACTCATCTCATATGTATATACTGTACTCGATACCATCTATTGTATCTTGCCTATGCTGCCCTGTACCATCACTCATTCATATATCCTTATGTACATATTCTTTATCCCCTTACACTGTGTATAAGACAGTAGTTTTGGAATTGTTAGTTAGATTACTTGTTGGTTACTACTGCATTGTCGGAACTACAAGCACAAGCATTTCACTACACTCGCATTAACATCTGCTAACCATGTGTATGTGACAAATAAAATTAGATTTGATTTGATTTTATATTTGTATAGTTATTTCATGTGTCACTTTTTTCATTAAAGTCATGAGTAAACACCACGCTGCATTTCGGTCCGACTCTCTTTCTACAAACAAAGAACGACGTTACAAGCAGATGTTATTGGTCACATACACATGGTTAGCAGATGTTATTGGTCACATACACACGGTTAGCAGATGTTATTGGTCACGTACACATGGTTAGCAGATGTTAATGGTCACATACACATGGTTAGCAGATGTTAATGGTCACATACACATGGTTAGCGGATGTTGTTGCGAGTGTAGCGAAATGCTTGTGCTTCTAGTTCCAACCAAGTAATACAACAATTTCACAACAACTACCTTATACACACAAGTGTAAAGGAATGAATAAGAATATGTACATTTAAATATATGGATGAGCGACGGCCCGAACGGCATAGGCAAGATGCAGTAGATGGTATAGAGTACAGTATATACATATGAGATGAGTAATGTAGGGTATGTAAACATTATATAAATTGGCATTGTTTAAAGTGACTAGTGATACATTTATTACATCCAATTTTGTATTATTAAAGTGGCTAGAGATTTGAGTCTGTATGTTGGCAGCAGCTACTCAATGTTAGTGGTGGCTGTTGTAACAGTCTGATGGCCTTGAGATAGAAGTTGTTTTTCAGTCTCTCGGTCCCAGCGTTGATGCACCTGACCTCGCCTTCTGGATGATAGCGGTGTGAACAGGCAGTGGCTTGGGTGGTTGTTGTCCACCTTCTCCACTACTGTCCTGTCGATGTGGATACTGCTACTACTGTTACTGCTGCTACTACTAGTACTGGTACTACTACAGTTACTGCTGCTACTACTAGTACTGTTACTACTACAGTTACTGCTGCTACTACTAGTACTGTTACTACTACAGTTACTGCTGCTACTACTGGTACTGTTACTGTTGCTACTACTAGTACTGTTACTACTACAGTTACTGCTGCTACTACTACTACTGTTACTGCTGCTACTACATTGTACTACTACTGTTACTGCTGCTACTAATACTGTTACTGCTGCTACTAATACTGTTACTGCTGCTACTACTACTACTGTTACTACTGCTACTACTGGTACTACTACTGTTACTGCTGCTACTACTGGTACTGGTACTACTACTGTTACTGCTGCTACTACTACTGTTACTGCTGCTACTACTAATATTGTTACTGCTGCTACTACTGGTACTGGTACTACTACTGTTACTGCTGCTACTACTAGTACTGTTACTACTACAGTTACTGCTGCTACTACTACTACTGTTACTGCTGCTACTACATTGTACTACTACTGTTACTGCTGCTACTAATACTGTTACTGCTGCTACTAATACTGTTACTGCTGCTACTACTACTACCGTTACTACTGCTACTACTGGTACGCCTACTGTTACTGCTGCTACTACTGTTACTGCTGCTACTACTACTACCGTTACTACTGCTACTACTGGTACGACTACTGTTACTGCTGCTACTACTGTTACTGCTGCTACTACTACTACCGTTACTACTGCTACTACTGGTACGACTACTGTTACTGCTGCTACTACTGTTACTGCTGCTACTACTACTGTTACTGCTGCTACTACTGGTACGACTACTGTTACTGCTACTACTAATACTGTTACTGCTGCTACTACTGGTACGACTACTGTTACTGCTGCTACTAATACTGTTACTGCTGCTACTACTGTTACTGCTGCTACTACTACTACCGTTACTACTGCTACTACTGGTACGACTACTGTTACTGCTGCTACTACTGTTACTGCTGCTACTACTACTGTTACTGCTGCTACTACTGGTACGACTACTGTTACTGCTGCTACTACTACTACTGTTACTGCTGCTACTACTGGTACTACTACTGTTACTGCTGCTACTACTACTACTGTTACTGCTGCTACTACTGGTACTGGTACTACTGCTGTTACTGCTGCTACTACTGGTACTGGTACTACTACTGTTACTTCAGCTACTACTGGTACTGTTACTACTACTGTTACTGTTGCTACTACTGGTACTACTACTGTTACTGTTGCTACTACTGGTACTGGTACTACTACTGTTACTTCAGCTACTACAGGTACTGTTACTACTACTGTTACTGTTGCTACTACTGGTACTACTACTGTTACTGCTGCTACTACTGGTACTGGTACTACTACTGTTACTGCTGCTGCTACCACTACTACTATTACTGCTGCTACTACTGGTACTGGTACTACTGTTACTTCTGCTACTACTGGTACTGTTACTACTACTGTTACTGCTGCTACTACTGGTACTACTACTGTTACTGCTGCTACTACTGGTACTGGTACTACTGGTACTGCTGCTACTACTGGTACTGGTACTACTACTGTTACTGCTGCTACTACTGGTACTGGTACTACTGTTACTGCTGCTACCACTGGTACTGGTACTACTACTGTTACTGCTGCTACTACTGGTACTGTTACTACTACAGTTACTGCTGCTATTACTTGTACTGGTACTGCTAGTGCTACTGCTGCTGCTGTTATTGCTACTGTTGCTACTGCTCCAACCTTGGGCATGGAGTGAAATAGATGGAGACGGATGGAGAGATGAACGTTGCACAGGAGCTGCAGGAAATAATTGGGACGTACAAGGCCCTGACAATACAATGCAAGCTCTCCATACCTCTCCTCTCCTCCTTTCAGCCATCACTTTTTCACAGTACATCTGATCCCCAATCCTCTCTACTCCTCCCCGACCTTCAACCCCCTCTCCACCCCTCCACTCCCTTTATCCTCCTTGGACAGATCAGAATGACCCCTCTTCTATCAATCCTCTATCTATCTTCTATCTATGGATCTAGCCTTTCCTCTCCTCCCTCTGACCCTCTGACAGAAGCTCCACCTAGTCTGCCCTTCACCTATCTGATTATCATTCCTCTCCTCCCTCCATCCTTCTCTTACTAGAGCTGTCCACTGTGGGGTAGTGGTGGATCAATCTCATGAATAGCAGCGAGTGTAATGAGTGTGTTAATGTCTTAGCCCCACCTGCCTACACACACCTGTCAGTATTATCCCCTTCAGACATATCTCCCCCAGAGAGATTTACTGAACAGTCAGAGAGACAGAGAGAGAGACAGAGGGAGACAGAGAGAGACAGAGAGAGACAGAGAGAGAGACAGAAAGAGAGACAGAGAGAGAGACAGAGGGAGACAGAGAGAGACAGAGAGAGACAGAGAGAGAGAGAGAGAGACAGAAAGAGAGACAGAAAGAGAGACAGAGAGAGACACACTAAAAATGACACCTACCTTGGTCTGACCATATCTGCATCGGGAAACCTTAATATGACAGTGAATGCACTCAGAGATAAAGCCCGCAGAGCAATGTATGCAATAAAAAATGAAATTATTCAAAATCAACATCCCAATTAGAATTTGGACCAAAATATTTGACAGTGTAATCCTACCAATAGCTCTTTACGGAAGTGAGGTTTGGCAATCACTCAATAAACTGGACTTTAAAATTTGGGACAAACATCCAATTGAAGCCCTACTTGCAGAATTCTGTCAGAAAATTCTACAAGTCCAGAGAAATACACCAACTAATGCATGTAGGGCAGAATTGGGCTGCTTTCCAGTAGTAATGAAAATACAGAAAAGTTAATTACAATTTTGGCTACATTCAAGTCCAAATTCAAGTCTGCAATTTAAAGCACTTCAAACCCAGGAGCTGAGCCCAGAAACGAGCCTTCTCAGTCAGTTGGTGTTGGACCTAACCAACCAAGCTGACACCAGCACTGCTTCAAAAGAAAGAATTCCAATAAACAAAATCATGAACCAATCAAAGGACTCACATTTACAACATTTGAAACCGAAACAAAATCCCAAAGCCGAATAAATTGCTATCTGACCCTAAACAGAGAATATGAATTGGCTGATTATCTCTACTCTGTCAGAGATACGAAGCAGAGACAGATCCTTACCAAGTACAGGCTGAATGACCACCGATTGGCAATAGAAACCGGCAGACATAAAAAGACATGGCTACCCAAAGAGGAGCTTATATGTGGTCACTGTACGACAGGGGAGGAAGAGACAGAGATGCACTTTCTCCTTTACTGTGATAAATATTCCTTACAAAGAGACACATTATTCACAGAAATGACTACATTTATTCAAAATTTGAACTTATTAAACCCAGAGGAAAAACTAAAAGCACTCATGGGCGAAGGAGCAATGGCTCCTCTTGCAGCCAAATATGTATTTTCCTGCCATAGCCTGAGGGACACTGAATAATAACATCTGCATAGTAAGCAGTAACTTACTTATTATTGCTATTATTGTTATTACTATTACTATTGTTGTTTATCATTTCAAATAGTAGTGGTATAGGTAGTAATGGTAATGATAGCAGTTTAATGATGGTGGTGGTAGTAGTAGTGGTAATGATGATAGTAGTTGTAGTACTGATGTAATGGTGAAGATGACCGATATTTAGTTATAAGTTAGTTATAGTTTCATTTTCCATATTTATATTTTTATATTTATTACATTACATTCTACTGTTGACTGTTACCATTTTTGTTATTGTTTTTGTATTTAATTTTCTTTTATTATTTACCACAATTTTATATTATTATTTGTTAATTATTTGTTAATAATTGTATTACAATGTGTATTGTATACATAGTTTTTTGGCAATGTTACGGATACAAGTATCCTGTGTGTGTATCCTGTGTGTGTATCCTGTGTGTGTATCCTGTGTGTGTATCCTGTGTGTGTATCCTGTGTGTGTATCCTGTGTGTGTATCCTGTGTGTGTATCCTGTGTGTGTATCCTGTGTGTGTATCCTGTGTGTGTATCCTGTGTGTGTGTCCTGTGTGTGTATCCTGTGTGTGTATCCTGTGTGTGTATCCTGTGTGTGTATCCTGTGTGTGTATCCTGTGTGTGTATCCTGTGTGTGTATCCTGTGTGTGTATCCTGTGTGTGTATCCTGTGTGTGTGTGTTTCTTTTCTCTCCTTCTCCCCTCACAGGTGAAAATCATCACTCCCCAATCAGTCAACAATCATCAATCAGAAGACACACCTCCTCCTATTTCCTACCCAATCACAGTTCCTTTCCCTTGGTTTAAAAACCCCATCAGTTGTTTGCTCTAGAGCTCAATCACTCTGTAGATGCCATGTCTGTAGATGCCATGTCTGTAGATGCCATGTCTGTAGATGCCATGTCTGTAGATGCCATGTCTGTAGATGCCATGTCTGTAGATGCCATGTCTGTAGATGCCATGTCTGTAGATGCCATGTCTGTAGGGCTCTCTGTTGCACCCTCTCTTTGTGTATTAAACTCTCTTTTGTTTGAGCACTTCCATAGCACTTTGTCATCACCTGTGAGTATTGTTTTTGGTTATGGTGTTTGTTTGATTGCTGGTGGGAAAAGGGGAAACCAAGACAAGTCGCCCATGGGCATACATTACCCGTAGGTAAGCTTTGTTAAATACACTAGTTAGAACTGGGCGGACCACCCACTGTATTTTTGGTTAGTTAGCTGTTGTTAAAGTAGGCTAGTCTAGCTTAGGGGTGTTTTTGAATACTTATTGTTTCTTTCCTTGGGTCCAGCTCAGCCCCTTTTCCTGCTCCCCCCATTACTGTGTGTTTTACAATAAACCCTGAGTTTGACGGTAGATTTCAGTTGTCCTGGTTATTTCGTTCTCACTTTTACTTTGTCACAATTATAATTTGCATGAGTTATGTTATGGGTCTCACTACCATCCCCCGTAGACTGTCAGGCCAAAAGGGATTCGTAACAGGCAATATTGACACAATGTTTTTCATGCCAATAAAGCAGCTTGAATCTGAGAGAGACCACAAATTCCAGCCCACAAAGTATGATTCTCAGAGACAACTAACGACACCTGCCTCTGATTGAGAACCATACTAGGCCGACCACAAAAACCAACATAGAAAAACAGACTACCCACCCCAACTCATGCCCTGACCATACTAAAACAAAGAATTAAATAACAGAACTATGGTCAGAACGTGACAGAACTGAGCAAATGTGAAATTGGCTACTTACGAAATGACCATAGAAAGAGCACGTATTCACCCTGCACACCCTAATTAACAACAAACAAAACAAAGCAAAGGCAAAGTCCTCTCATGCTTTGTTGAATAAAAAGAAGCTTCTGACTCAATTTGGCACGAGGGTCTGCTATACAAATTGATGGAATGTGGTGATGGGAGAAACATACAACACTATGAAATCCATGTACACAAACAAGTGAACAGTTAAAAAAAACACACATTTCTTTCCACAGGCCCGTGGGGTGAGACAGGGATGCAGCTTAAGCCCCACCTTCTTCAACATATATATCAATGAATTGACGAGGGCACTAGAACAGTCTGCAGCACTCGGCCTCACCCTACTAGAATCTGAAGTCAAATGTCTACTGTTAGCTGATGATCTGGTGCTTCTGTCCCCAACCAAGGAGGTCCTACAGCAGCAACTAGATCTTCTGCACAGATTATTTCAGACCTGAACCCTCACAGTAAATCTCAGTAACACAAAAATAATGGTGTTCCCCAAAAAATATCAATTTGCCAGGACCACACATTCAAATTCCATCTAGACACCATTGCCCGAGAGCACTCAAAAAACGATACATACCATGGCCTAAACATCAGCGCCACAGGTAACTTCAAAGCTGTGAACGTGAAGAGACAAGGCAAAAATGGCCTTCTATGCCATCAAAAGGAACATTAAATTTGACATACCAACACAATTAGACCCGACCAAATCATGAGAAAACAAAAAGATAATTACTTGACACATTGGATAGAATTAACCAAAATAAAAAAGAAGACTAGAATGCTATTTGGCCAGGAACAGAGAGTACATAGTGGCAGAATACCTGACCACTGTGACTGACCTAAAATTAAGGAAAGCTTTGACTATGTACAGACTCCGTGAGTGTAGCCCTGCTCTTGAGAAAGGCTGCCGTAGGCAGAGAGAGACAGGCTATGTGCAAACTGTCCACAAAATGAGATGGAAACTGAGCTGCACTTCCTGACCTCCTGCCAAATGTATGACACATATTTCCCTCAGATTACACAGACCCACAAAGCATTAAAAAATAAATCATATTTTGATCTATCCTGTTGCCACAAGAAAAGGGAAACCAGTGAAGAACAAACACCATTGTAAATACAACCCATATTTATGTTTATTTATTTTCCCTTGTGTATTTGAACTATTTGCACATCGTTACAACACTGCATTTAGCCATAATATGACATTTGAAATGTCTCCATTCCTTTGGAACTTTTTTGAGAGTAATGTTTCCTGTTCATTGTATATCGTTTACTTTTGTTCACTTTTGTTTATTATCTATTTCACTTGCTGTGGCAATATAAACATATGTTAATCATGTCAATAAAGCCCTTTGAATTGAGTTGAATTGAGAGAGAGGGAGAGAGAGAGGTTTAAGAGTGACTCTCCTTAATGGCCTAATACACGTGGAACTACATCTCTGCCAATGTGACATGCCTGACATGTCCAATAGAAGCAAGGGGATAGTGGCAGCACTATGACAGTGGCCCTGAATGAGCTGTGGACTGCAGAGAGAGAACAGAGGATCTGCTCCTTATCTCCAGATTGTATCAATCCACCTCCATATAGTCTCAGAGGGATAAACTCCACAGGGGAATGGAGGGAACGGATGGATGGATGGATGGATGGATGGATGGGAGAATGGTCATCACGACGAGTGGCAGTGATAGTTATGTGACTGGGAAACAATGATCTGGTGATGGGAAACAGAGGTACAAATAGAGAGAGAATGAGAGAGGATGAGAGAGGATGTAGAAAGAGAATGATAGAGGACAGGGAAGGGAAACGACAGGAGATGATAGTGTCTGAGAGACAGAGGGGAAAATAGAGAGAGAGGGGGAGGATGAGAGAGGATGTAGAAAGAGAATGATAGAGGACAGGGAAGGGAAACGACAGGAGATGATAGTGTCTGAGAGACAGAGGGGAAAATAGAGAGAGAGGGGGAGGATGAGAGAGGATGTAGAAAGAGAATGATAGAGGACAGGGAAGGGAAACGACAGGAGATGATAGTGTCTGAGAGACAGAGGGGAAAATAGAGAGAGAGGGGGAGGATGAGAGAGGATGTAGAAAGAGAATGATAGAGGACAGGGAAGGGAAACGACAGGAGATGATAGTGTCTGAGAGACAGAGGGGAAAATAGAGAGAGAGAGGGAGGATGAGAGAGGATGTAGAAAGAGAATGATAGAGGACAGGGAAGGGAAACGACAGGAGATGATAGTGTCTGAGAGACAGAGGGGAAAATAGAGAGAGGGGGAGGATGAGAGAGGATGTAGAAAGAGAATGATAGAGGACAGGGAAGGGAAACGACAGGAGATGATAGTGTCTGAGAGACAGAGGGGAAAATAGAGAGAGAGAGGGAGGATGAGAGAGGATGTAGAAAGAGAATGATAGAGGACAGGGAAGGGAAACGACAGGAGATGATAGTGTCTGAGAGATAGAGGGGAAAATAGAGAGAGAGGGGGAGGATGAGAGAGGATGTAGAAAGAGAATGATAGAGGACAGGGAAGGGAAACGACAGGAGATGATAGTGTCTGAGAGACAGAGGGGAAAATAGAGAGAGAGAGGGAGGATGAGAGAGGATGTAGAAAGAGAATGATAGAGGACAGGGAAGGGAAACAACAGGAGATGATAGTGTCTGAGAGACAGAGGGGAAAATAGAGAGAGAGAGGGAGGATGAGAGAGGATGTAGAAAGAGAATGATAGAGGACAGGGAAGGGAAACGACAGGAGATGATAGTGTCTGAGAGACAGAGGGGAAAATAGAGAGAGAGAGGGAGGATGAGAGAGGATGTAGAAAGAGAATGATAGAGGACAGGGAAGGGAAACGACAGGAGATGATAGTGTCTGAGAGACAGAGGGGAAAATAGAGAGAGAGAGGGAGGATGAGAGAGGATGTAGAAAGAGAATGATAGAGGACAGGGAAGGGAAACGACAGGAGATGATAGTGTCTGAGAGACAGAGGGGAAAATAAAGGGCAAAAATGCAAAAAGGAGGAGAACAGATGAGAAACAGAGACAGCAGCGAAAGGTAACACTCTCCTCCTCTCCTCTCCTTCCCTCTCCTCCTCTCCTCTCCTACCCTCTCCTTCACTCTCCTCTCCTACCCTCTCCGTCCCTCTCCTCTCCTCTCCTCCTCTCCTTCCCTCTCCTCTCCTTCCCTTTCCTCTCCTACCTTCTCCTCCTCTCCCCTCTCCCCTGTCCTCTCCTCTCCTACCCTCTCATCTCCTCTCCTCTCAACTTCCCACCTCTCCCCTCTCTTCACCTCCTCTCCTCTCCTCCCCTCTCCCTTTTCCTCCTTCCCTTCCTCTCTCCCTAACTCCCTCCTCTATGTGTGCGTGTTGATTAGATGAGTGTGTGTGTCCTTGGGGTGCTCTGCTGTCCATCCTGCTGTTCAGATAGCCAGCACTGCGGGGCTCAGCGCTCACAACATTTAACCTCATTTACATGTTTACCACTAATTCAGGACCTAATGATGCAGCCAAGCAGTCAAGGGAAAGCAGGGAGGAAGGATAGTAGAGGGAGGCAGGGGGAGGGGGATAGGATAAGGAGGTGGGGAGAGATGGAGGGAGGAGAGGATAGGGAGATGGGGGAGAGGGAGGAGGGGAGGGATGGAGGGGGAGTGTACCTGTACACTCTGGAGGTGGGGTAACAGCCAAGTCATCAACTATGGGACAGAATGATAGCATCTAACGCTTTATGGAGGAAGGAGATAGACGAAGAGCGAGAGAGTGTGTGAACAAAAACCAGAGAGTGGAAGAGATGAAAGGGAAATGAAAAGTGAGAGAGAGACAGACAGAAAGCCAATTAGGAAGGCACTCCAGTAAAGAGGCAGGGAGATGTCATGGTGAGAAATCCCTCTCATCTGTCTCAGTATAATCTCTCCTAGCATGTGTTCTCCACTCCCTCACCCTTTCTTTACATAATCAGGCTCCTTGACCTGACATCTAACTCTTTCTCTCTCTCTCTAACATCCCTCTCTTCTGCCTCTTCAGTTACACAACATTCACTCCCACGACTCGTTCCATATTTTATGTCCAGAAATCCTGGGTTACTGAGTGGTGAACTGAACACTCCACTTTGAAGTACATGCAGCACATATATTATAACTACTGTAACTGTGCCCGTATGAGTTATGCAGTAGAAATGCACAGCCTCATGTTAAGAGCATACTTTGAATAAAACAGATAAGGACCTCTTTTTTGTTCAATTGAATAAAACATACGGCCATATGTAACTACTGTAGAAACATGTGATTCATGTGTTTTGTCTTATTTCTACTTCGGTGGCTCTGATAATATAACTTTGACTGACCAGTTCTATCTTCAGACTGTCACACCTCTGTCACACCTCCCTACACTGGCTTCCTGTTAAGGCAAGAGCTGATTTCAAGGTTTTACTGCTAACCTACAAAGCATTACATGGGCTAGCTCCTACCTATCTTTCCGATTTGGTCCTGCCGTACATACCTACACGTACGCTATGGTCACAAGACGCAGGCCTCCTAATAGAATTTCTAAGCAAACAGCTGGAGGCAGGGCTTTCTCCTATAGAGCTCAATTTTTATGGAATGGTCTGCCTACCCATGTGAGAGACGCAGACTCGGTCTCCACCTTTAAGTCTTTACTGAAGACTCATCTCTTCAGTGGGTCATAGGGTTGAGTGTAGTCTGGCCCAGGAGTGTGAAGGTGAACGGAAAGGCTCTGGAGCAACGAACCGCCCTTGCTGTCTCTGCCTGGCCGGTTCCCCTCTTTCCACTGGGATTCTTTGCCTCTAACCCTATTACAGGGGCTGAGTCACTGGCTTACTGGTGCTCTTCCATGCCGTCCCTAGGAGGGGTGCGTTACCTGAGTTGGTTGAGTCACTGACGTGATCTTCCTGTCTGGGTTGGTGCCCCCCCCCTGGGTTGTGCCGTGGCGGAGGTCTTTGTGGGCTATACTCAGCCTTGTCTCAGGATGGTAAGTTGGTGGTTGAAGATATCCCTCTAGTGGTGTGGGGGCTGTGCTTTGGCAAAGTGGGTGGGGTTATATCCTGCCTGTTTGGCCCTGTCTGGGGGTATCATCGGATGTGGCTACAGTGTCCCCTGACTCCTCCTGTCTCAACCTCCAGTATTTATGCTGTAGTAGTTTTTGTCGGGGGGCTAGGGTCAGTCTGTTATATCTGGAGTATTTCTCCTGTCTTGTCCTGTGTGAATTTAAGTATGCTCTCTCTAATTCTCTCTTTCTCTCTCTCGGAGGACCTGAGCCCTAGGACCATGCCTCAGGACTACCTGGCATGATGACTCCTTGCTGTCCCCAGTCCACCTGGCCGTGCTGCTGCTCCAGTTTCAACTGTTCTGCCTGCGGCTATGGAACCCTGACCTGTTCACCAGACATGCTACCTGTCCCAGACCTGCTGTTTTCAACTCTCTAGAGACAGCAGGAGCGGTAGAGATACTCTTAATGATCGGCTATGAAAAGCCAGCTGACATTTACTCCTGAGGTGCTGACTTGTTGCACCCTTGACAACTACTGTGATTATTATTATTTGGCCCTGCTGGTCATTTATTAACATTTTAACATCTTGGCCATGTTCTGTTATAATCTCCACCCGGCACAGCCAGAAGAGGACTGGCCACCCCTCATAGCCTGGTTTCTCTCTAGGTTTCTTCCTAGGTTTTGGCCTTTCTAGGGAGTTTTTCCTAGCCACTGTGCTTCTACACCTGCATTGCTTGCTGTTTGGAGTTTTAGGCTGGGTTTCTGTACAGCACTTTGAGACATCAGCTGATGTAAGAAGGGCTATATAAATACATTTGATTTGATTTGATCAGATAAAAGATAACATCACCTGTCCAAAATGTATTGTCCATTGAAACACGCTGCCAACCAACACTCAGGGGTAGACGTAACATAGTAAACAACAATCCGGAACACTCAAATTAGTATGATATGTTACGATTAGTATGGTATCTATTAATTTGTGGAAGACCATCATCCATTTAGTACGATATGTTACGATTAGTATGGTATCTATTAATTTGTGGATGGCCATCATCCATTTAGTACGATATGTTACGATTAGTATGGTATCTATTAATTTGTGGATGGCCATCATCCATTTAGTACGATATGTTACGATTAGTATGGTATCTATTAATTTGTGGAAGACCATCATCCATTTAGTACGATATGTTACGATTAGTATGGTATCTATTAATTTGTGGATGGCCATCATCCATTTAGTACGATATGTTACGATTAGTATGGTATCTATTAATTTGTGGATGGCCATCATCCATTTAGTACGATATGTTACGATTAGTATGGTATCTATTAATTTGTGGATGGCCATCATCCATTTAGTACGATATGTTACGATTAGTATGGTATCTATTAATTTGTGGATGGCCATCATCCATTTAGTACGATATGTTACGATTAGTATGGTATCTATTAATTTGTGGATGGCCATCATCTATTTAGTACGATATGTTACGATTAGTATGGTATCTATTAATTTGTGGATGGCCGTCATCCATTTAGTACGATATGTTACGATTAGTATGGTATCTATTAATTTGTGGATGGCCATCATCCATTTAGTACGATATGTTACGATTAGTATGGTATCTATTAATTTGTGGATGGCCATCATCCATTTAGTACGATATGTTACGATTAGTATGGTATCTATTAATTTGTGGATGGCCATCATCCATTTAGTACGATATGTTACGAATTACAATTTGAATGATATGTTACAAATTACAATGTGTATAACATGTTACAATTCCTATAACAATGCAATTCGTACAATATGTTATGAATTTGCAATATGTATGATATGTTACAAATTCCAATTTGTTTTGGATAGTTTTACCTAGGTGGCTAATTGACTAACGTTAGCAAGGCTACGGATTAGGGTTAGGGGTTAAGGTCACAGTTAAGGTTAAGGTTAAGGTTAAGGGAAGGGTTAGCTAACATGCTAAGTAGTTGAAAAGTAGATAACAATTAGTAAGTAGTTTTTTTTAAGTAAGTAGTTCGAAAGTTGCTAATGACCTAAAATGCTAAAGTTGTCTGTGATGAGACACAATGAGTAAAAAGAAGGGGTAGCAGTACTGTATGTGCAGGAGTATAAAGTCATTGAGGTAGATATGTACACACAACTAGGAATACATTGACAGATAGTCAACAGTAGCAGCAGCGTATGTGATGAGTCAAACAAGTTAGTGCAAAAAGTCTATTTGGATAACTATTTAACTAACTTCTACAGATGCACAATCGAGAGCATCCTGTCGGGCTGTATCACCGCCTGGTACGGCAACTGCACCGCCTTCAACCGCAAGGCTTTCCAGAGGGTGGTGCGTTCTGCACAACGCATCACTCTGGCCACTTTAATACCTGGGAAACATGCGTCATACTAACTTTGCCAAACACATTCACTCCATGGATTATTTCTGTTTTTCAAAATGAATGACGCAGCAGGCATTGCACTTCCTTAAACCATAGGATGGTGTTCCAATCAATATGCCTTAGAGTGAACTACACATTCACGCTACACTAGCCTTCCATTAGGAAATTATGTTGTTCTGAATACTAACACACACACACACACACACACACACACACACACACACACACACACACACACACACACACACACACACACACACACACACACACACACACACACACAGAGAGAGTGAGGAAGGCAGATCATGCCCCTCTCCAGGGGAGGTTTGCTGTGAATAATTACTGCAGCACTGTGAGGTGTGTTGGAGAAGCGATGAAGGGGATTGGAGTTGTCTAATGGGCAATACACACATACACATATACGAGTGTGCACGCACGCACACACACACGCACACACACACGCACGCGCACAAACACCCACACACACACACATGTGCACGCACACAAACACACACTGGGCTCTGAATAGTGTGATCAGTATGGTAAACCAGAGACCACATGATAAACAAACAGCCTAGTGACAGCGTGTGTGTGAGAGGGACAGTGTGTGTGACAGTGTATGTGACAGTGTGAGGGTGACAGTGTGTGTGTGTGTGTGTGTGTGTGTGTGTGTGTGTGTGTGTGTGTGTGTGTGTGTGTGTGTGTGTGTGTGTGTGTGTGTGTGTGTGTGTGTGAGGGACAGTGTATGTGACAGTGTGAGGGTGACAGTGTGTGTGTATGTGTGTGTGTGTGTGTGTGTGTGTGTGTGTGTGTGTGTGTGTGTGTGTGTGTGTGTGTGTGTGTGTGTGTGTGTGTGTGTGTGTGTGTGTGTGTGTGTGTGTGTGTGTGTGTGTGTGTGTGTGACAGTGTATGTGACAGTGTGTGTGTGACAGTGTGTTTGTTTTGTGTGTGTGTGTATGCGACAGTGTGTGTGTGTGTAAGACAGTGTGTGTGTGTGTGTGTGTACGACAGTGTATGTGTGTGTAAGAGATTGTGTGTGACCGTGTGTGACACTGTGTGTGTGTGTGTAACACTGTGTGTGTGTGTGTGTGTGTGTGTGTGTGTGTGTGTGTGTGTGTGTGTGTGTGTGTGTGTGTGTGTGTGTGTGTGTGACAGTGTGTGACAGTGTGTGCATGCGTCCAAGCATGTATGCTCTGACCTTACCCTAACCTTGTGTCTGACAACTCTGATCTACCCAGGATGCGTCCCCATGCTGTTGCCAATGATAGCGATCGATTGGCTGAAACTCTGTCTCCCTGCCACCCTCCTGCTTTTCCCACAATCACTCCATTTAACATATGCAAGTCTGCCTCTGAATTAAACACGTCTCATATACACAAGCAACACATGTATCCATACATGAACACAAAATGGAAGCATGCACGCGGGAACACACGCACGCACGTGCACATACAGACACACACATCTCCATACACACACCTCTCCATACACACACCTCTCCATACACACACCTCTCCATACACACACCTCTCCATACACACACATCTCCATACACACACCTCTCCATACACACACATCTCCATACACACATCTCTCCATACACACCTCTCCATACACACACATCTCCATATACACACATCTCCATACACACACCTCTCCATACACACACAACTCCATACACACACCTCTCCATACACATACATCTCCATACACACCTCTCCATACACACACCTCTCCATACACACATCTCTCCATACACACACATCTCCATACACACATCTCTCCATACACACACCTTTCCATACACACACCTCTCCATACACACACCTCACCAGAAACAAGTGAGAGAACTGGAAAGAGCATATTGATTTTGTTGAGGAGGCTGATAAACACTGTGTGAATTCATCATCCCTAAGATAGCTCGGAGGGAAATTAAATGAACCAGAACCAAACCACAGCCAGCTCGGAGGGAAATTAATTGACCGTCCAGCACATCCAGAACCAAACCACAACCAGCTCGGAGGGAAATGAATTGACAGTACAGCACATCCAGAACCAAACCACAGCTAGATCAGAAGGAAATGAATTGACAGTGCAGTACATCCAGAACCAAACCACAGCTAGATCAGAAGGAAATGAATTGACAGTACAGTACATCCAGAACCAAACCACAGCTAGATCAGAGGGAAATTAATTGACAGTACAGTACATCCAGAACCAAACCACAGCTAGATCAGAAGGAAATGAATTGACAGTGCAGTACATCCAGAACCAAACCACAGCTAGATCAGAAGGAAATGAATTGACAGTACAGTACATCCAGAACCAAACCACAGCTAGATCAGAGGGAAATTAATTGACAGTACAGTACATCCAGAACCAAACCACAGCTAGATCAGAAGGAAATGAATTGACAGTGCAGTACATCCAGAACCAAACCACAGCTAGATCAGAAGGAAATGAATTGACAGTACAGTACATCCAGAACCAAACCACAGCTAGATCAGAAGGAAATGAATTGACAGTACAGCACATCCAGAGCCAAACCACAGCTAGATCAGAAGGAAATGAATTGACAGTACAGTACATCCAGAACCAAACCACAGCTAGATCAGAAGGAAATGAATTGACAGTGCAGTACATCCAGAACCAAACCACAGCTAGATCAGAAGGAAATGAATTGACAGTGCAGCACATCCAGAACCAAACCACAGCTAGATCAGAAGGAAATGAATTGACAGTGCAGTACATCCAGAACCAAACCACAGCTAGATCAGAAGGAAATGAATT
This sequence comes from Oncorhynchus keta, assembly GCF_023373465.1. NCBI lineage: Eukaryota > Metazoa > Chordata > Actinopteri > Salmoniformes > Salmonidae > Oncorhynchus > Oncorhynchus keta. Next base: position 15,006,457 of record NC_068447.1, read on the forward strand.
GACAGTACAGTACATCCAGAACCAAACCACAGCTAGATCAGAAGGAAATGAATTGACAGTACAGTACATCCAGAACCAAACCACAGCTAGATCAGAAGGAAATGAATTGACAGTACAGTACATCCAGAACCAAACCACAGCTAGATCAGAAGGAAATGAATTGACAGTACAGTACATCCAGAACCAAACCACAGCTAGATCAGAAGGAAATGAATTGACAGTGCAGTACATCCAGAACCAAACCACAGCTAGATCAGAAGGAAATTAATTGACAGTGCAGTACATCCAGAACCAAACCACAGCTAGATCAGAAGGAAATGAATTGACAGTACAGCACATCCAGAACCAAACCACAGCTAGATCAGAAGGAAATGAATTGACAGTACAGTACATCCAGAACCAAACCACAGCTAGATCAGAAGGAAATGAATTGACAGTACAGTACATCCAGAACCAAACCACAGCTAGATCAGAAGGAAATGAATTGACAGTGCAGTACATCCAGAACCAAACCACAGCTAGATCAGAAGGAAATTAATTGACAGTACAGTACATCCAGAACCAAACCACAGCTAGATCAGAAGGAAATGAATTGACAGTGCAGCACATCCAGAACCAAACCACAGCTAGATCAGAAGGAAATGAATTGACAGTACAGTACATCCAGAACCAAACCACAGCTAGATCAGAGGGAAATTAATTGACAGTACAGTACATCCAGAACCAAACCACAGCTAGATCAGAAGGAAATGAATTGACAGTGCAGTACATCCAGAACCAAACCACAGCTAGATCAGAAGGAAATGAATTGACAGTACAGCACATCCAGAACCAAACCACAGCTAGATCAGAAGGAAATGAATTGACAGTACAGCACATCCAGAACCAAACCACAGCTAGATCAGAAGGAAATGAATTGACAGTGCAGTACATCCAGAACCAAACCACATGTCTTTAGAGATAAGTGGTCAGGCAAACTGTATATTGAATATGCTGAATTTGGGACACATCCTATGAGAAAATATGAAACATCATAAAGTATTGAGAATCACTGACCCTGTCTAAACAGTTTAGGATTTCTTCCCAGGATACCAGGGTTAATACTAGAGGTCGGCCGATTAATCGGAATGGCCAATTAATTAGGGCCGATTTCAAGGTTTCATAACAATCGGAAATCGGTATTTTTGGGCGCTGATTTGCCGATTAAAAAAAAAAAAATTACAACTTTATTTAATCTTTATTTAACTAGGCAAGTCAGTTAAGAACACATTCTTATTTTCAATGAAGGCCTAGGAACGGTGGGTTAACTGCCTCGTTCAGGGGCAGAAAGACAGATTTTCACCTTGTCAGCTCGGGGGATCCAATCTTGCAACCTTACTAGTACAACGCAATAACGACCTGCCTCTCTCTCGTTGCACTCCACAAGGAGACTGCCTGTTACGCAAATGCAAGGTAAGTTGCTAGCTAGCATTAAACTTATCTTATAAAAAAACAATCAATCATAATCACTAGTTAACTCCACATGGTTGATGATTATTACTAGATATTATCTAGCGTGTCCTGCGTTGCATATAATCTGACTGAGCATACAAGTATCTAAGTATCCGACTGAGCGGTGGTAGGCAGAAGCAGGCGCGTAAATATTAATTCAAACAACACTTTAGTGCGTTTTGCCAGCAGCTCTTCGTTGTGCGTCAAGCATTTCACTGTTTATGAAACCTATCAAACCTATCAACTCCCGAGATGAGGCTGGTGTGATCGAAGTGAAATGGCTGGCTAGTTAGCACGCACTAATAGCGTTTCAAACTTCACTCGCTCTGAGCCTTGGGGTGGTTGTTTCCCTTGCTCTGCATGGGTAACGCTGCTTCCATGTGGTGGCTGTTGTCGTTGTGTTGTTGGTTCGAGCCCAGGGAGGAGCGAGGAGAGGGATGGAAACTATACTGTTACACTGGCAATACTAAAGTGCCTATAAGAACATCCAATAGTCAAAGGTTAATGAAATACAAAATGGTATAGAGGGAAATAGTCCATTAATAACTACAACCTAAAACTTCTTACCTGGGAATATTGAAGACTCATGTTAAAAGGAACCACCAGCTTTCATATGTTCTCATGTTCTGAGCAAGGAACTGAAACGTTAGCTTTCTTACATAGCACATATTGCATTTTTACGTTCTTCTCCAACACTTTGTTTTTTGCATTATTTAAACCAAATTGAACATGTTTCATTATCTACTTGAGGCTAAATTGATTTTATTGATGTATTATATTAAGTTAAAATAAGTGTTAATTCTGTATTGTTGTAATTGTCATTATTACAAATACATTTTTTAGTATTTTTTTAATCGGCCGATTAATCGGTATCGGCTTTTTTGGTCCTCCAATAATCGGTATCAGCGTTAAAAAATCATAATCGGTCGACCTCTATGTGACGAGTACCAGGGGACCTTGAGGTAACCTCTGTTAACATCTCATCCAAAGCGCATGAACAGAAAAGAAAAACAGCTTATACCTGGTGAACCACATGACTGTCCAGCAGCAGCCAATCAGGGCCAGAGCAGGTGTTTGAGAAGATGCCTGATAAAAACAAGTCATCTATTCTGCCAGATTTCCAGTGTTAGAGAGGATGTGTTGGACTTATCCTGGAGTCTGAGATACAGAGGGCCTTTCTCTCAGCTGTCACTGCTGCCGGACCGAGAAAGATCGATAGACAGAGAGAGAAAGAGGGAGAGAGACAGAAAGGGAGAGCGAGCGAGAGAGAGAGAGAGAGAGAGAGAGAGAGAGAGAGAGAGAGAGAGAGAGAGAGAGAGAGAGAGAGAGAAAGAAAGAGAGAAAGAGAGAGAGAGAGAGCCAGACAGACAGACAGACAGACAGAGAGGACGTTTCTCTCTGCTCTCAGACTGGAATGGTCTTGGTCAGGTGGTGGAGAAGGAGAGAGGGATAGAGATTAAGTGAAAGAGAGAACAGAGGGGAGAGGTGAAACACACAGAGGGAGAGAGAGATGGATGGATACAGGGAGAAAGATAAAAACAGGAGCTATATCTCAAATTGAAATGGCCCCTGTCAAATAGATGGAGAGTGAGGGAGAAAGGATATTTCAGAGTGGAAGGGAAAAAAGGGGGAGTGGGAGGAAGAAAGAGGTAGAGAGGGAGGAGAAGGAGGTAGAGAGGTAGAGAGGGAGGAGAAGGAGGGAGAGAGGGAGGAGAAGGAGGGAGAGAGGGAGGAGAAGGAGGTAGAGAGGGAGGAGAAGGAGGTAGAGAGGGAGGAGAAGGAGGTAGAGTGGGAGGAGAAGGAGGTAGAGTGGGAGGAGAAGGAGGTAGAGGGGGAGGAGAAGGAGGTAGAGAGGTAGAGAGGGAGGTAGAGTGGGAAGAGAAGGAGGTAGAGAGGGAGGAGAAGGAGGTAGAGAGGGAGGAGAAGGAGGTAGAGGGAGGAGGAGGGAGAGAGGGAGGAGAAGGAGGTAGAGAGGGAGGAGAAGGAGGTAGAGAGGGAGGAGAAGGAGGTAGAGGGAGGAGGAGGGAGAGAGGGAGGAGAAGGAGGTAGAGAGGGAGGAGAAGGAGGTAGAGAGGGAGGAGAAGGAGGGAGAGGAGTGTGGGCTGGTCTGGCTGCTTTAATGGAAGCTGTCAGGATGTTTATATTAAGTTTCTGTCCTCTCTGCTAATGTGTCTGTCTCTCTCTCTCACACACACACACACACACACACACACACACACACACACACACACACACACACACACACACACACACACACACACACACACACACACACACACACACACACACACACACACACACACACACACACACACACACACACACACACACACACACACACACACAAACACACAGTGGTTTCATTCAACATTGTGTGAAAGCTGGATGATGGGTTTGGATGAGCATTCACAGCTTGTATCAGGGACATGTCGTCTGGATAGCTTGGGCACAGCACTGCTACATAACAATTAATGTACCACAGCTTCTCCTTCTCTGCTCACCAGCCTGGGGCATCTACACACACACACACACAGACAGCGATGGCATTATCAGGAGCCCTCTAATTAAACACAGGCAGCTGCGGCTAAAGAGAGAGAGAGAGAGAGAGAGAGAGAAAGAGTGAGCGAGAGAGAGAGAGAGAGAGAGAGAGAGAGAGAGAGAGAGAGAGAGAGAGAGAGAGAGAGAGAGAGATTGAAGGAGAAAAAAGAGAAAGTGATAGGAGTGGGGTGGGCAGTTAGTGAGGCAGGGATGGACGGAGAAAAGGAGCAGTTTAGAACGATGGAGAGAGGAGTTTAAGGAAAAGAGAGTGTGTGCAATATTTTGTTTAAAGGGGTAGACAGAAAGTGAGAATGAAACAGAACAGAGCGGAAAAGGGCAGAACAGAGCAGGACAGAACAGAGCAGGACAGAACAGAGCAGGACAAGACAGAAAAGGGCAGAACAAAACAGAACAGGACAGAACAGGACAGAACCGAGCAGAGCAGGACAAGACAGAAAAGGGCAGAACAAAACAGAACAGGACAGAACAGGACAGAACCGAGCAGAGCAGGACAGAACAGAACAGAGCAGAACAGGAAAGAGCAGAACAGAACAGAGCAGAACAGGACAGAGCAGAACAGGACAGAGCAGAACAGGACAGAGCAGAACAGAACAGAGCAGAACAGGAAAGAGCAGAACAGAACAGAGCAGAACAGGAAAGAGCAGAACAGAACAGAGCAGAACAGGACAGAGCAGAACAGGACAGAGCAGAACAGGACAGAACCGAGCAGAGCAGGACAGAACAGAACAGAGCAGAACAGGAAAGAGCAGAACAGAAAAGAGCAGAACAGGAAAGAGCAGAACAGGACAGAGCAGAACAGAACAGGACAGAGCAGAACAGGACAGAGCAGAACAGAACAGAGCAGAACAGGAAAGAGCAGAACAGAACAGAGCAGAACAGGACAGAGCGGAACAGAGCAGAACAGGACAGAACCGAGCAGAGCAGGACAGAACAGAACAGAGCAGAGCAGAACAGGACAGAGCAGAACAGGACAGAACAGAACAGAGCAGAACAGAGCAGAACAGAAAAGAACAGAACAGAGCAGAACAGAACAGAGCAGAACAGAACAGAACAGAGCAGAACAGAACAGAACAGAGCAGAACAGAGCAGAACAGAAAAGAACAGAACAGAACAGAGCAGAACAGGACAGGACAGAACAGAGCAGAGCAGAGCAGAACAGAGCAGAGCAGAACAGGTCAGAGCAGGACAGAGCAGAACAGAACAGAGCAGAACAGGACAGAACAGAACAGGACAGAGCAGAACAGGACAGAGCAGAACAGGTCAGAACAGGACAGAGCAGAACAGAGCAGAGCAGAACAGGACAGAGCAGGACAGAGCAGAGCAGAGCATAACAGGACAGAGCAGAGCAGAGCAGAACAGGTCAGAACAGGACAGAGCAGGACAGAGCAGAGCAGAACAGGACAGAGCAGAACAGAACAGAGCAGAAAAGAACAGAACAGAACAGAGCAGAACAGGACAGAACAGAGCAGAGCAGAGCAGAACAGAGCAGAGCAGAACAGGTCAGAGCAGGACAGAGCAGAACAGGACAGAGCAGAGCAGAGCAGAACAGGTCAGAACAGGACAGAGCAGGACAGAGCAGGACAGAGCAGGACAGAACAGGACAGAACAGGACAGAGCAGAACAGGTCAGAACAGAACAGGACAGAGCAGAGCAGAGCAGAACAGGACAGAGCAGAGCAGAACAGGTCGGAACAGGACAGAGCAGGACAGAGCAGAGCAGAACAGGTCAGAGCAGAACAGAACAGAGCAGAACAGGTCAGAACAGGACAGAGCAGGACAGAACAGGACAGAACAGGACAGAGCAGGACAGAGCAGGACAGAGCAGAGCAGAGCAGAACAGGACAGAACAGAGCAGAACAGGTCAGAACAGGACAGAGCAGAGCAGAGCAGAGCAGAACAGGACAGAGCAGAGCAGAGCAGAACAGGTCAGAACAGGACAGAGCAGGACAGAGCAGGACAGAACAGGACAGAGCAGGACAGAGCAGAGCAGGACAGAGCAGAGCAGAGCAGATCAGGACAGAACAGAACAGAGCAGAGCAGAACAGGACAGAGCAGAGCAGGACAGAGCAGAGCAGAGCAGAGCAGAACAGGTCAGAACAGGACAGAGCAGAGCAGAGCAGAACAGGACAGAGCAGAGCAGAGCAGAACAGGTCAGAACAGGACAGAGCAGGACAGAGCAGGACAGAACAGGACAGAACAGGACAGAGCAGAACAGAGCAGAACAGGACAGAGCAGAACGGAACAGGACAGAGCAGAACAGAGCAGAGCAGAACAGGACAGAGCAGGACAGAACAGGACAGAACAGGACAGAGCAGGACAGAGCAGAGCAGAACAGGACAGAGCAGAACAGAACAGAGCAGAACAGGACAGAGCAGAACAGAACAGAGCAGAACAGGTCAGAACAGGACAGAGTAGAACAGAGCAGAACAGGACAGAGCAGAACGGAACAGGTCAGAACAGAACAGAACAGAGCAGAACAGGACAGAGCAGAACAGGTCAGAGCAGAACAGGACAGAGCAGAACAGGTCAGAACAGGACAGAACAGGTAAGAACAGAACAGAACAGAGCAGAACAGGACAGAGCGGAACAGGACAGAACAGGACAGGACAGAACAGGACAGAACAGAACAGAGCAGAACAGGACAGAGCAGAACGGAACAGGTCAGAACAGAACAGAACAGAGCAGAACAGAACAGAGCAGAACAGGACAGAGCAGAACAGGACAGAGCAGAACAGAACAGAGCAGAACAGGTCAGAACAGGACAGAGCAGAACGGAACAGGTCAGAACAGAACAGAGCAGAGCAGAACAGAACAGAGCAGAACAGAACAGAGCAGAACAGAACAGAACAGGTCAGAACAGAACAGAACAGAGCAGAACAGAACAGAGCAGAACAGGACAGAGCAGAACAGGACAGAGCAGAACAGAACAGAGCAGAACAGGTCAGAACAGGACAGAGCAGAACGGAACAGGTCAGAACAGAACAGAGCAGAACAGGACAGAGCAGAACAGAACAGAGCAGAACAGGACAGAGCAGAACAGGACAGAGCAGAACAGAACAGAGCAGAACAGGACAGAGCAGAACGGAACAGGTCAGAACAGAACAGAACAGAGCAGAACAGAACAGAGCAGAACAGGACAGAGCAGAACAGGACAGAGCAGAACAGAACAGAGCAGAACAGGACAGAGCAGAACGGAACAGGTCAGAACAGAACAGAGCAGAACAGGACAGAGCAGAACAGGACAGAGCAGAACGGAACAGGTCAGAACAGAACAGGACAGAGCAGAACAGGACAGAGCAGAACAGGACAGAGCAGAACAGGTCAGAGCAGAACAGGACAGAGCAGAACAGGACAGAGCAGAACAGGACAGAGCAGAACAGGTCAGAACAGAACAGGTCAGAACAGAACAGGGATTCATCTGAATAATGGAGCAGAGTCAGGCGGTTCATCTTCACGCCATGGTACTGAGCCCTTTATAAAGCGCTGGGGATCTCTCACCCTTTTACCTTCTAACATCCTACTGCTCCAGCAATGTGTGTGTGTGTTCCAGGGCCGGACTACCACAGTTGGGGCCCCAGGGTACCAACCTTTTTTATGAATTCAGCTAATTTACTGGATTTCAACACATTTTGCCATGGTGAAGACTTTATTTTTGTGCATTTTTATAATGCTACACATTTAGTCATAAGGTTAAGAGAAAATGTTGCAGTTTTAATGCAAATGTCCTGCTATTCTGCTATTATACACTATCTGGGTGCCCCCCGGACCTCCAAGTGGACCCCAGTGGCATGTGCCCTGTGTGCCAGTTCAGTAATCTAGCCCTGGTGTGTGTACGCTCTCACATGTACGTAGCCAAGGAATAATTTGGGGGACCGAGTGGCACAGTGTTCTAAGGCACTGCATCGCAGTGCTAGAGGTTTCACTACAGACCCGGTTCGATCCGGGGATGTATCACAAACGGCCGTGATCGGGAGTCCCATAGGGCGGCGCACAATTGGCCCAGCGTCATCCGGGTTTGGCCGGGGTAGGCCGGGGTAGGCCGGGGTAGGCCGGGGTAGGCCGTCATAGTAAATAAGAACTTGTTCATAACACATTTGCCTAGTTAAATAAAAAAGAATAACACGTATGTAGCCGAGGAACAGACAGCACCTAAAACCATCCCACTTATTTACCATGTGTGATTCACACATACACACTACCACCATCTGTGTACACGCGTGTGTGTTAACGTGTGTTTGATTGTACAGAATGTGCGATACTTGAGGGGGAAAGAAGGGGGTGATGGGGGAGAGGGGGAAAGAAGGGGGTGATGGGAGACAGGGGGAAAGGAGAGGGTGATGGGAGAGAGGGGGAAAGGCAGGGTGATGGGAGAGAGGGGGAAAGAAGGGGGTGATGGGGGAGAGGGGGAAAGAAGGGGGTGATGGGAGACAGGGGGAAAGGAGAGGGTGATGGGAGAGAGGGGGAAAGGCAGGGTGATGGGAGAGAGGGGGAAAGAAGGGGGTGATGGGAGAGAGGGGGAAAGAAGGGGGTGATGGGAGAGAGGGGGAAAGAAGAGGGTGATGGGAGAGAGGGGGAAAGGAGAGGGTGATGGGAAAGAAGGGGTGATGGGGGAGAGGGGAAAGAAGGGGTGATGGGAGAGAGGGGGAAAGGAGAGGGTGATGGGAGACAGGGGGAAAGGAGAGGGTGATGGGAGAGAGGGGGAAAGAAGAGGGTGATGGGAGAGAGGGGGAAAGAAGGGGGTGATGGGAGAGAGGGGGAAAGGAGAGGGTGATGGGAGAGAGGGGGAAAGAAGGGGGTGATGGGGGAGAGGGGGAAAGAAGGGGGTGATGGGAGAGAGGGGGAAAGGAGGGGGTGATGGGAGAGGGGGAAAGGAGAGGGTGATGGGAGAGAGGGGGAAAGAAGGGGAGAGGGTGATGGGAGAGAGGGGGAAAGAAGGGGGTGATGGGGAGAGGGGGAAAGAAGGGGGGGATGGGAGAGAGGGGGAAAGAAGGGGGTGATGGGAGAGAGGGGGAAAGAAGGGGGTGAAGGGAGAGAGGGGGAAAGAAGGGGGTGAGAGAGAGGGGGAAAGAAGGGGGTGATGGGGGAGAGGGGAAAGAAGGGGGTGATGGGAGAGAGGGGGAAAGAAGGGGTGATGGGAGAGAGGGGGAAAGAAGGGGGTGATGGGAGAGAGGGGGAAAGGAGAGGGTGATGGGAGACAGGGGGAAAGGAGGGGTGATGGGAGAGAGGGGGAAAGGAGGGGTGATGGGAGAGAGGGGGAAAGGAGAGGGTGATGGGAGAGAGGGGGAAAGGAGGGGGTGATGGGAGAGAGGGGGGGAAAGGAGGGGGTGATGGGAGAGAGGGGGAAAGGAGAGGGTGATGGGAGAGAGGGGGAAAGGAGGGGTGATGGGAGAGAGGGGGAAAGGCTGATGGGAGAGAGGGGGAAAGGCAGGGTGATGGGAGAGAGGGGGAAAGGAGGGGGTGATGGGAGAGAGGGGGAAAGGAGGGGGTGATGGGAGAGAGGGGGAAAGGAGGGGGTGATGGGAGAGAGGGGGAAAGGAGAGGGTGATGGGAGAGAGGGGGAAAGGAGGGGGTGATGGGAGAGAGGGGGAAAGGCTGATGGGAGAGAGGGGGAAAGGCAGGGTGATGGGAGAGAGGGGGAAAGGAGGGGGTGATGGGAGAGAGGGGGAAAGGAGAGGGTGATGGGAGAGAGGGGGAAAGAAGGGGGTGATGGGGGAGAGGGGGAAAGAAGGGGGTGATGGGAGAGAGGGGGAAAGAAGGGGGTGATGGGAGAGAGGGGGAAAGAAGGGGGTGATGGGAGAGAGGGGGAAAGGAGAGGGTGATGGGAGAGAGGGGGAAAGGAGAGGGTGAGGGGAGAGAGGGGGAAAGGCGGGGTGATGGGGAGAGGGGGAAAGGAGGGGTGATGGGAGAGAGGGGGAAAGGCAGGGTGATGGGAGAGAGGGGGAAAGGAGAGGCTGATGGGAGAGAGGGGGAAAGGCGGGGTGATGGGAGAGAGGGGGAAAGGAGGGGGTGATGGGAGAGGGGAAAGGAGGGGGTGATGGGAAAGAGGGGGAAAGGCAGGGTGATGGGAGAGAGGGGGAAAGGAGGGGTGATGGGAGAGAGGGGGAAAGGAGGGGGTGATGGGAGAGAGGGGGAAAGGAGGGGTGATGGGAGAGAGGGGGAAAGGAGGGGTGATGGGAGAGAGGGGGAAAGGCAGGGTGATGGGAGAGAGGGGGAAAGGAGAGGGTGATGGGAGAGAGGGGGAAAGGCAGGGTGATGAGAGAGAGGGGGAAAGGAGGGGGTGATGGGAGAGGGGGAAAGGAGGGGGTGATGGGAAAGAGGGGGAAAGGCAGGGTGATGGGAGAGAGGGGGAAAGGAGGGGTGATGGGAGAGAGGGGGAAAGGAGGGGGTGATGGGAGAGAGGGGGAAAGGAGGGGTGATGGGAGAGAGGGGGAAAGGAGGGGTGATGGGAGAGAGGGGGAAAGGCAGGGTGATGGGGAGAGGGGGAAAGGAGAGGGTGATGGGAGAGAGGGGGAAAGGCGGGGTGATGAGAGAGAGGGGGAAAGGAGGGGGTGATGGGAGAGAGGGGAAAGGCAGGGTGATGGGAGAGAGGGGGAAAGGAGGGGGTGATGGGAGAGAGGGGGAAAGGCAGGGTGATGGGAGAGAGGGGGAAAGGAGAGGCTGATGGGAGAGAGGGGGAAAGGCAGGGTGATGGGAGAGAGGGGGAAAGGAGGGGGTGATGGGAAAGAGGGGGAAAGGCAGGGTGATGGGAGAGAGGGGGAAAGGCAGGGTGATGGGAGAGAGGGGGAAAGGAGAGGCTGATGGGAGAGAGGGGGAAAGGCGGGGGTGATGGGAGAGAGGGGGAAAGGAGGGGTGATGGGAAAGGAGGGGGTGATAGGAGAGAGGGGGAAAGGCAGGGTGATGGGAGAGAGGGGGAAAGGCAGGGTGATGGGAGAGAGGGGGAAAGGAGAGGCTGATGGGAGAGAGGGGGAAAGGCGAGGCTGATGGGAGAGAAGGGGAAAGGAGGGGGTGATAGGAGAGAGGGGGAAATATGTGGGTGATAGGAGAGAGGGGGAAAGGAGGGGGTGATGGGAGAGAGGGGGAAAGGAGGGGGTGATGGGAGAGAGGGGGAAAGGAGAGGCTGATGGGAGAGAAGGGGAAAGGAGGGGGTGATAGGAGAGAGGGGGAAATATGTGGGTGATAGGAGAGAGGGGGAAAGGAGGGGGTGATGGGAGAGAGGGGGAAAGGAGGGGGTGATGGGAGAGAGGGGGAAAGGAGGGGGTGATGGGAGAGGGGGAAAGGAGAGAGTGAAAGATGAAGGGTGTGTATTTTTAGCCTGGCTGTTGCATGTGTCAATACAGTACATGCTAAACCTAGGCTTGTCAGTCAAGTCTACAAAGCATCAATCTTCTATTTCATCTGAAACGATCACATCCTCCAACAGATTAACAAATCAATATTTCTAGGTTGAATGAAGATGAATTTGAAATAGCTACCAAACACCATCTCGTCCCTGAATATGGTCTTTACTGAAAGGTAATGGTTATGAGGTATCATAAAATACATTTCAGAACCAAAATCCCATAATCCTATACCGATTGGCTTTAAGACTGAGAGATGTCCCAACCCCGTTTACACGAGCTTTAACAAACAGACTTCGTTCCCTTCATAGTGCACTACTTTTGACCAGGGCTTTGGTCAAAATGTGTGTACAATGTAGGGAATAGGGTGCCATTTGAGGCGAAGATATACAGTCACTCACATCCACACATAAAAAGTATTAAAATAGCATTAGAGAATAACAACAGCAATAGACGAGCTTAGGAACACCATTGAAAGGGGGACAAACTATAAGGACAGTATTAAATCATTATATCAGCAGTACAACTGTACCAGAAGAGCATTGCAGTGAAACAGTACTAGACCAAACAGTTAGACCCAAATGGCAACATATATCCCATTTAATGCACTAAGTCTGACCAGAGCCCATAGGCTGGTAGTGCACTAAATATCCAGAGGAATCCCTGAGTGTACCCAGAGGACAGGATATGAAACAAAAACACAGTCAACCTCTGTAAGTGTTAGTTAGTAAGAATAATAGGTGTGGCGATGGAGGGAAAGTCTTCATCTGAGCTTGTGGAGCTGTGAGTGGACGGTCCAGGAGCCGGGGCCACTGAGATTACTATTGAATTATCCTCAAGTCACATAAATCACAGTGTGTTGGCATGGCCTTCGTTCTCGAACACATTCATCTGACCATCCTCTGGCCTTCGTTCTCAAACACATTCATCTGACCATCCTCTGGCCTCCTCTCTAAAACACATTCATCTGACCATCCTCTGGCCTCCTCTCTAAAACACATTCATCTGACCATCCTCTGGCCTTCGTTCTCGAACACATTCATCTGACCATCCTCTGGCCTCCTCTCTAAAACACATTCATCTGACCATCCTCTGGCCTTCGTTCTCGAACACATTCATCTGACCATCCTCTGGCCTCCTCTCTAAAACACATTCATCTGACCATCCTCTGGCCTCCTCTCTAAAACACATTCATCTGACCATCCTCTGGCCTCCTCTCTAAAACACATTCATCTGACCATCCTCTGGCCTTCGTTCATCTGACCATCCTCTGGCCTCGAACACATTCATCTGACCATCCTCTGGCCTCCTCTCTAAAACACATTCATCTGACCATCCTCTGGCCTCCTCTCTAAAACACATTCATCTGACCATCCTCTGGCCTCCTCTCTAAAACACATTCATCTGACCATCCTCTGGCCTCCTCTCTAAAACACATTCATCTGACCATCCTCTGGCCTCCTCTCTAAAACACATTCATCTGACCATCCTCTGGCCTCCTCTCTAAAACACATTCATCTGACCATCCTCTGGCCTCCTCTCTAAAACACATTCATCTAACCATCCTCTGGCCTCGTCTCTAAAACACATTCATCTGACCATCCTCTGGCCTCCTCTCTAAAACACATTCATCTGACCATCCTCTGGCCTCCTCTCTAAAACACATTCATCTGACCATCCTCTGGCCTCCTCTCTAAAACACATTCATCTGACCATCCTCTGGCCTCCTCTCTAAAACACATTCATCTAACCATCCTCTGGCCTCGTCTCTAAAACACATTCATTCATCTGACCATCCTCTGGCCTCCTCTCTAAAACACATTCATCTGACCATCCTCTGGCCTCCTCTCTAAAACACATTCATCTGACCATCCTCTGGCCTCCTCTCTAAAACACATTCATCTGACCATCCTCTGGCCTCCTCTCTAAAACAAATTAATCTGACCATCCTCTGGCCTCCTCTCTAAAACACATTCATCTGACCATCCTCTGGCCTCCTCTCTAAAACACATTCATCTGACCATCCTCTGGCCTCCTCTCTAAAACACATTCATCTAACCATCCTCTGGCCTCGTCTCTAAAACACATTCATCTGACCATCCTCTGGCCTCCTCTCTAAAACACATTCATCTGACCATCCTCTGGCCTCCTCTCTAAAACACATTCATCTGACCATCCTCTGGCCTCCTCTCTAAAACACATTCATCTGACCATCCTCTGGCCTCCTCTCTAAAACAAATTCATCTGACCATCCTCTGGCCTCCTCTCTAAAACACATTCATCTGACCATCCTCTGGCCTCTTCTCTAAAACACATTCATCTGACCATCCTCTGGCCTCTTCTCTAAAACACATTCATCTGACCATCCTCTGGCCTCCTCTCTAAAACACATTCATCTGACCATCCTCTGGTCTCCTCTCTAAAACACATTCATCTGACCATCCTCTGGCCTCCTCTCTAAAACAAATTCATCTGACCATCCTCTGGCCTCCTCTCTAAAACACATTCGTCTGACCATCCTCTGGCCTCCTCTCTAAAACACAGTCATCTGACCATCCTCTGGCCTCCTCTCAAAAACACATTCATCTGACCATCCTCTGGCCTCCTCTCTAAAACACATTCATCTAACCATCCTCTGGCCTCGTCTCTAAAACACATTCATCTGACCATCCTCTGGCCTCCTCTCTAAAACACATTCATCTGACCATCCTCTGGCCTCCTCTCTAAAACACATTCATCTGACCATCCTCTGGCCTCCTCTCTAAAACACATTCATCTGACCATCCTCTGGCCTCCTCTCTAAAACACATTCATCTGACCATCCTCTGGCCTCCTCTCTAAAACACATTCACCTGACCATCCTCTGGCCTCCTCTCTAAAACAAATTCATCTGACCATCCTCTGGCCTCGTCTCTAAAACACATTCATCTGACCATCCTCTGGCCTCGTCTCTAAAACACATTCATCTGACCATCCTCTGGCCTCGTCTCTAAAACAAATTCATCTGACCATCCTCTGGCCTCGTCTCTAAAACAAATTCATCTGACCATCCTCTGGCCTCCTCTCTAAAACACATTCATCTGACCATCCTCTGGCCTCGTCTCTACAACACATTCATCTGACCATCCTCTGGCCTCCTCTCTAAAACACATTCATCTGACCATCCTCTGGCCTCCTCTCTAAAACACATTCATCTGACCATCCTCTGGCCCAACCAAGAATAGAATAGTTCACAGACGCAGGTGAAATACAGTAGATATTTTTCATTCTGTCTCTCTTTCTCTCAGACTTTCTTTTTCACCCTCCTCTTACCAGACTCAGGCCGAGGCACAATGACTAACACAGACAGTGAGTGGCCATCTGTGTGGTAAGTTAGAACTGTGTTTGGCTGGGGTGGTCTGTAGCAGACGTGCTGTCTCCCTAAGGTCCCATCCAATCTGCTCCTGTTTCCCAGCAGGCCTTGTGTTTAGAACACACACCGCTGACCTCACACAAACAACCACACAGGCCAATGAGACGGGTTCAATCTGTTTAAGAGGGGGGTGGGGGTGAAAGGGGTGGATTATAAACATTATACATGATTGAAGTATGCCATTTCAATACCCTTGTCTAAACTGAATTTATTTAGTATGTGTATGAATAGCAAAACTATACTGTAACTCTTCCACCCTTAAATCTCCTCCCCTATACCCAGGCCTCCTATTTCTCTTCCTTTTCTCCTCTTCTTCCTCCCTCCCTCTCTTCACTTCTTCTCTGATGTACAATGGTGGTCCTGTCTGACAGTTCAACAAAGACAAGGCTGTCCCTATCATGTTTTCCTCCCTCATCCTCTCCCTCCTCTTCTGTCTCTCTCCCTTTCCTCTCTCTTTCTCATCCTCTCCCACACTATCCGCTGCACAGCATCTTTATATCTCACCTCTCTCCCCCCTCCTCTCTCACTTCCATTTCTATCTCTCACCCACTCCCTCCCTCCCTCTCTCTGGCAGGTCTCGAGCGCAGTGGTGGTGCAACCCACTGAGCGTGAGGTGGCACATCGAGACCAGCAACACACAGGGCCAGGAGAGTCAAGTGTCCTGGGCAATAAAGATGTGGACAGACATGAATAAACACACAAACACAGAGAGAGAGAGAGAGAGAGAGAGAGAGAGAGAGAGAGAGAGCTCTGGGCTGAATGCATAGGGTGTAATACACACGATATCAGCATGCTGGACTGAATCAACTATCCAAGACACTGCTTGTCCTGACAGACCATGAAACACTGGAACACACTGCAAGCTCTCTCTCTCTCTCTGTCACTCTCTCTCTCTCTCTCCTTCTCTCTTTCCCCCATTCTTCTCTCTCGCTCAAGAGAACACACACACACACACACACACACACACACACACACACACACACACACACACACACACACACACACACACACACACACACACACACACACACACACACACACACACACACACACACACACACACACACACACACATCCAGCCTAGCCTAAATGAACAGTGGTTGATTTTAAGGCTTGGAGGAATAAGCAAGGCTCTGCTCTGCACTAACAGAACCAGATAATGACAGAGGGAGATAATGACAGAGGGAGATAATGACAGGAGGGAGATAATGGAAAAGCGAAAAGCCTGAACACTCCATTCACACTACCGTCTGCTAATTATAGTCAGCCCTGCCTCGTCTGCATCTGGTTTAAGAGGATGGAGTGTAACGACGTACACACACACGCACACACAGACGGAAGAACACACACACACATTCATGATGACACACTCACGTACACACACAGAAATTCGGAAGTGTTGAGAACAGAGTGCTACTCTGAGACTTATCATCACACCTGATGCTACCACACTGCTACTCATCATTTCTGTTTCTTTAAAAACACAGGACAAGAGGACAGGACAGGATGATAGGACAGGAAGATAGGACAGGAAATGACAGGAGGAAGGACAGGACAGGAGAAAGGACAGGAGGATAGGACAGGACGAAGGACAGGAAAGGACAGGAGAAAGGACAGGAAAGGACAGGAGGAAGGACAGGAGGATAGGACAGGATGAAAGGACAGGACAGGAGGAAGGACAGGAGGATAGGACAGGAGGAAGGACAGGAGGAAAGGACAGGACAGGAGGAAGGACAGGAGGATACGACAGGACAGGATGAAGGACAGTAGCAAAGGACAGGAGGAAGGACAGGAAAGGACAGGAGTAAGGACAGGAGGAAAGGACAGGAGGATAGGACAGGAGGAAGGACATGAAAGGACAGGAAGAAGGACAGGAGGATAGGACAGGACAGGAGGAAGGACAGGAGGATAGGACAGGACAGGGGAAGGACAGGAGAAAAGGACAGGACAGGGGGACAGGAGGATAGGACAGGGGGACAGGAGGATAGGACAGGACAGGAGGAAGGACAGGAGGAAAGGACAGGACAGGAGGAAGGACAGGAGGACAGGACAGGAGGATAGGACAGGACAGGAGGAAGGACAGGAGGATAGGACAGGACAGGAGGAAGGACAGGAGGATAGGACAGGACAGGAGGACAGGACAGGAGGATAGGACAGGACAGGAGGAAGGACAGGAGGATAGGACAGGACAGGAGGAAGGACAGGAGGAAAGGACAGGACAGGAGGAAGGACAGGAGGACAGGACAGGAGGATAGGAAAGGAGGACAGGAGGACAGGAGGAAGGACAGGAGGAAGGACAGGAGGAAGGACAGGAGGATAAAAAAGGACAGGAAGGTATTAGTTCAGAGCATCCAGCACAGTCTGAAGGTATTAGTTCAGAACATCTAACACAGTCTGAGGTTATTAGTTCAGAGCATCCAGCACAGTGATATTGGACATATACCAACAACCCCCTGAGGTGCCTTATTGCTATTATAAAGTGGTTACCAATGTAATTACAACAGTACAAATACATGTTTTGTCATACCCATGGTATACTGTCTGATATACTATGGCTGTCAGCCATTTAGCATTCAGGGCTTTAACCACCCAGTTTATCATAGTGAATATATATCTACACTGACAGAGACTGACCAGGTGAATGCAGGTGAAAGCTACCATACAAGCTACCAACAGGTAGAACGGATGAGGGATTTCTTTTCCTTTTTGGTGTCACTTGTTAAATCCACTTCAATCAGTGTAGATGAAGGAGGAGAAGACATGTTAAAGAAGGATTTTTAAGCCTTGAGACATGGATTGTGTATGTGTGTCATTCAGAGGCTGAATGGGCAAGACAACATATTTAAGTGACTTTGAAAGAAGTATGGTAGTAGGTGCTAAGTGCCTTGAATTGCAACGCTGCCGGGTTTTTCACGCTCAACAGTTTCCCGTGTGTATCGAGGATGGTCAACCACCCAACGGACATCCAGCCAACTGCAACGTTGCTGGGTTTTTCACGCTCAACAGTTTCCTGTATGTATCGAGGATGGTCAACCACCCAACGGACATCCAGCCAACTGCAACGTTGCTGGGTTTTTCACGCTCAACAGTTTCCTGTATGTATCGAGGATGGTCAACCACCCAACGGACATCCAGCCAACTGCAACGTTGATGGGTTTTTGACGCTCAACAGTGTCCCGTATGTATCGAGGATGGTCAACCACCCAACGGACATCCAGCCAACTGCAACGTTGCTGGGTTTTTCACGCTCAACAGTGTCCCGTATGTATCGAGGATGGTCAACCACCCAACGGACATTCAGCCAACTGCAACGTTGCTGGGTTTTTCACGCTCAACAGTGTCCCGTATGTATCGAGGATGGTCAACCACCCAACGGACATTCAGCCAACTGCAACGTTGCTGGGTTTTTCACGCTCAACAGTGTCCCGTATGTATCGAGGATGGTCAACCACCCAACGGACATTCAGCCAACTGCAACGTTGCTGGGTTTTCACGCTCAACAGTGTCCCGTATGTATCGAGGATGGTCAACCACCCAACGGACATCCAGCCAACTGCAACGTTGCTGGGTTTTTCACGCTCAACAGTTTCCTGTATGTATCGAGGATGGTCAACCACCCAACGGACATCCAGCCAACTGCAACGTTGCTGGGTTTTTCACGCTCAACAGTTTCCTGTATGTATCGAGGATGGTCAACCACCCAACGGACATCCAGCCAACTGTGGGGAAGCATAGGAGTCAACATGGACCAGCATCCCTGTGGTGCTTTCAACACCTAGTAGAGTCCATTACCCAATGAATTGAGGCTGTTCTGAGGGCAACTCGATATTCGGAAGTTGTTCTTAATGTTTTGGGATATTTCTAAAAGCGTGCGTGATCAACTATAACACATACAGGAACAGATGGTATTACGTCAAACCTTATTCATTTTTTCAAGATGTTTTCAATTAGCTTTTTAAAAAGCCAAACTGTGCTGGTGAGAGTGTTTATCTGTCATTATGAAACATTTCCTCCAGAAAGTAAAGGGGGGAAAAATCCCTGTATGAAATGCAATTAACAGCAGGATCATGTTTTTGAATAGTGAATTTCTAAGAGAACAAAATCAAATAAATTGGATTTATGTCCCTTTCCTCACTCCTTCCCTCTCTTAGTATTAATAATGAACGGGTGAGGGATTTCTTTCTCTTCTCCAGTAAATTGGATTCCCCCGCTGTGTGTCTACAGATGCCCCAGGCTGGTGAGCAGAGAAGGAGAAGCTGTGGTACATTAATTGTAATGTAGCAGTGCTGTGCCCAAGCTATCCAGACGACAAGTCCCTGATACAAGCTGTGAATGCTCATCCAAACCCATCATCCAGCTTTCACATGATATTAGAAACATATGTGTGTGTGTGATTTGATTTGATCAGGCCCTGTAACGCAGGCATGGGGAGGTAATGTGGCAATACTACAGGGATGTAATTGAGTCCTCTGACATTTTCAAAGATGCTGAGACATTTACATAACCATAAACACTTAGTCAGCCAGGAATACAGATAGAGAGAGAGAGAGAGAGAGAGAGAGAGAGAGAGAGAGAGAGAGAGAGAGAGAGAGAGAGAGATAGAGAGCGAAGGAAACAAGTAGTTTTTTTACCTCGTTTTTTGTTGAGAGTCACAATGTAATGGCTGTTAGCCCTGCCACCCTCCTCTACCCACTACGTTTACACCTATTCAAGCAGACCTTGGGTATATTGCTTACTGGGTGGGTATAGTTTGGTTATTCCCACACCTTTCAATGTAGCTCAAGCACCTCTTTACACACATGTACATACAAGATGTATCTGGCCAAATACTGTACATATAAGATGTAGCTGGCCAAATACTGTACATATAAGATGTAGCTGGCCAAATACTGTACATATAAGATGTAGCTGGCCAAATACTGTACATACATATGAAAGGTCTACTATGGAAGGCCTTTGGATACATACTGTATTGGGGTGTTGCCCCGCGCTGCAGCTGGGGTGGTGGTGCACAGTTACACAATGCATTCAACGAGACGGATCAGCCCAGATGCACATACAGTGGCAAGGAAAAGTATGTGAACCCCTAATGACTTCTCCAAAAGCTAATTGGAGTCAGGAGTCAGCTAACCTGGAGTCCAATCAATGAGATGAAATTGGAGATGTTGGTTAGAGCTGCCTTTCCCTATGAAAAACACTCACAAAATTTGAGTTTGTTATTCACAAGAAGCATTGCCTGATGTGAACCATGCCTCGAACAAAATAAATCTCAGAAGACCTAAGATTAAGAATTGTTGACTTGCATAAAGCTGAAAAGGGTTACAAAAGTATCTCTAAAAGCCTTGATGTTCACCAGTCCACGGTAAGACAAAGTGTCTATAAATGGAGAAAGTTCAGCACTGTTGCTACTCTCCCTAGGAGTGGTCGTCCTGCAAAGATGACTGCAAGGGCACAGATCAGAATGCTCAATGAAGTTAAGAAGAATCCTAGAGTGTCAGCTAAAGACTTACAGAAATCTCTGGAACATGCTACCATCTCTGTTGACGAGTCTACGATACTTTAAAACACTAAACAAGAATGGTGTTCATGGGAGGACACCGCGAAAGAAGCCACTGCTGTCCAAAAAAAACATTGCTGCAGGGCTGAAGTTCACAAAAGAGCACCTGGATGTTCCACAGCGCTACTGGCAAAATATTCTGTGGACAGATTAAACTACAGTTGACTTGTTTGGAACACACAACACTATGTGTAGAGAGAAAAAAAGGCACAGCACACCAACATCTAAACCTCATCCCAACTGTAAAGTATGGTGGAGGGAGCATCAAGGTTTGGGGCTGCTTTTTTGCTGCCTCAGGGCCTGGACAGCTTGCTAACATCGACTGAAAAGGGAATTCCCAAGTTTATCAAGACATTTTGGAGGAGAATGTAAGGCTATCTATCCGCCATTTGAAGCTCAATAGAAGTTGGTGATGCAACAGGACAGCCACCCAAAACACAGAAGTAAATCAACAACAAAATGGCTTCAACAGAAGAAAATACGCCTTCTGGAGTGGCCCAGTCAGAGTCCTGACCTCAACCCGATTGAGATGCTGTGGCATGACCTCAAGAGAGCAGTTGACACCAGGCATCCCAATAATATTGCTGAACTGAAACAGTTTTGTAAAGAGGAATGGTCCAAAATGCATCCTGACCATTGTGCAGGTCTGATCCGCAACCACAGAAAACATTTGGTTGAGGTTATTGCTGCCAAAGGAGGGTCAACCAGTTATTAAATCCAAGGGTTCACATACTTTTTCCACCCTGCACTGTGAATGTTTACATGGTGTGTTCAATAAAGACATGAAAACGTATAATTATCTGTGTGTTATTAGTTTCAGCAGACTGTGTTTGTCTATTGTTGTGACCTAGATGAAGATCAGATCAAATTTTATGACCAAATTATTCAGAAATCCAGGTATTTTCCAGTGTTCAAATACTTTTTCTTGCCACCGTAGCGAGGCCTTTTAATATTCTGTACTGTAGTTTAGTGAAATGGAAGCCATTTAAATTAATTAATCATTCATTATTTCATTTTTTTTACCCCAAGACATTCTATCTACATTTCCAGTATCGTCATATTGGATGAAAACAGTCTTATACAGATATTTTCTCATCAGGTCTCTGAAGAGACTCCGGCATAAAATCTGGATTAATTTGATTCAAAATATGTTCAAAATGTCTCTATTGAAAGTAGCCATGTGAATTAGCAGCCAGTTGAAGCTATCGTTAACCATCAGACCAGAAGAACGAGACCAGGGCACAGAAGTGGAAGAGGGGTAGCAAATTGAATTAATACTGCCACCAGTCAACCTTTTGAGGAAAAAGGCTTACTGTAATCTATTAGTGGTTTAAGTCTTGTCTCGACTTTCCTACTCTTCACACAGCTGGGGTTGTCAGCAAGCATATGACAGAATTAATCCTGCTTTAGCATGGCTAATCCCCAAATAAGTCCCAGACAAAAACTTGGTTTAATGTTTTTGCAGGACACTTCCTCTCTCTTATATGTGCATACAGAATGGCAACCTGGGTATATCAATCCTGTGACAAATGCCATACTCTTCAAAATACAAGCATTTGAAAACATGAGCATGTGAAGATGTAAGAGTTACAAGGCTATGTCGGAGTCATGTCAGAATCCATACCTTCATCAATACGAGGTAGGTGAAGTCACGAAAAAAGTTCCTAGGAAGCTTGTCAGGGCAGAAGGAAAACTTTCTTTGAGACAACGTGTGTTTCATAAAGTCAACCCAGCCCTTGACAGAGGGGAGAAAGAGAGGGGAGAAAAAGAGACAGCGAGAGAGAGGAGAAAGAGAGAGAGGAGAGAGAGAGAGAGAGGAGAAAGAGAGAGAGGGGAGAAAGAGAGAGAGGAGAAAGAGGTGAAAGAGAGAGAGAGAGAGGCGAAAGAGAGAGAGAGGGGTTAAAGAGAGAGAGAGGGAGAGAGAGAGAGAGATGGAGAGAGAGAGAGGAGAAAGAAAGAGAGAGGAGAGAGAGAGAGAGGGGCGAAAGAGAGAGAGAGAGAGAGAGAGAGGGATGAGAGAGAGAGAGAGAGAGAGAGAGAGAGAGAGAGAGAGAGAGAGAGAGAGAGAAAGAGAGAGGTAGAGATAGGGAGAGAGAGGAGAGACAGGAGAGAGATGGAGATAGGGAGAGACAGGAGAGAGATGGAGATAGGGAGAGAGAGGAGAGAGATGGAGATAGGGAGAGACAGGAGAGAGATGGAGATAGGGAGAGAGAGGGATGAGAGAGAGAGAGAGAGAGAGAGAGAGAGAGAGAGAGAGAGAGAGAGAGAGAGAGAGAGAAAGAGAGAGAGATGGAGATAGGGAGACAGATGTGGAGAGAAAAGTGGAGATAAAGGTGAAAAATAACTGGTGTATTCTTTTATCTCTTCCCCTTTCTGCTGCTTGAAGAGAGCCAGTGAGGTCAGTCTATCGGCTGTCAGACACCACTAAAGCACACACATCCTGCTGTCCTCCTGTCCCCATTGATTCCCGGCAAGCCCTGCACTCTGGAGGTCACAGCCAGAGAGAGGTCGGGGAAAAGAGTGAGAGAGAAAGAGAAAGGAAGCACCTTCAAAAATGAACATATATGAAGATATTTAGAAGATAAAGAAAGAAAAAAAGAGATAGATAGATTCCTTTACAAAGGCCTACTAAATAAAACACACAGACACACACTTTTAGTTGCCCTTCACCTTTACACACATACATGCACATCATCATCATTATCAGTAATATCATCATCAGCAATATTATCATCATGATCATCATCGGTAATATCAGAATCATCAGTAATATCATCATCATCAGTAATATCAACATCATCAGTAATATCATCATCATCATCAGTAATATCATCAACATCATCAGTAATATCAACATCATCAGTAATACCATCATCATCATCATCATCATCATCATCATCATCATCAGTAGTATCATCATCATAATCAGTAATATCATCAACATCATCAGTAATATCATCAGTAATATCATCATCATCATCAGTAGTATCATCATCATCATCAGTAATATCATCATCATCATCATCAGTAGTATCATCATCATCATCAGTAATATCATCAACATCAGTAATATCATCAACATCATCAGTAATATCAGAATCATCATCAGTAATATCATCAACATCATCAGTAATATCATCATCATCATCAGTAATATCATCAACATCATCAGTAATATCATCATCATCAGTAATATCATCATCATCATCAGTAATATCATCAACATCAGTAATATCATCAACATCAGTAATATCATCAACATCATCACCAGTAATATCATCATCATCATCATCAGTAATATCATCATCATCATCATCATCAGTAATATCATCATCATCACCAGTAATATCATCATCATCATCAGTAATATCATCAACATCATCACCAGTAATATCATCATCATCATCAGTAATATCATCATCATCATCATCATCATCAGTAATATCATCATCATCATCAGTAATATCATCATCATCATCATCAGTAATATCATCATCATCATCATCATCAGTAATATCATCATCATCAGTAATATCATCAACATCATCATCATCAGTAATATCATCATCATCATCATCAGTAATATCATCAACATCATCAGTAATATAATCATTATCAGTAATATCATCAACATCAGTAATATCATCAACATCAGTAATATCATCAACATCATCAGTAATATCATCAACATCATCAGTAATATCATCATCATCAGTAATATCATCATCATCATCAGTAATATCATCAACATCAGTAATATCATCAACATCAGTAATATCATCAACATCATCAGCGATATAGTCATTATCAGTAATATCATCAACATCATCACCAGTAATATCATCATCATCATCAGTAATATCATCATCATCATCAGTAATATCATCATCAGTAATATCATCAGTAATATCATCATCATCAGTAATATCATCATCATCAGTAATATCATCATCATCATCAGTAATATCATCATCTGGATATTGACCTAACCCCGTCAGTAGAGGTTATTCTTTAAAAACGCCTTCCTCACCATATTAAATAAGCATGCCCCATTCAAGAATTTAGAACCAGGAACAGATACAGCCCTTGGTTCTCTCCAGACCTGACTGCCCTTAACCAACACAAAAACATCCTGTGGCGTTCTGCATTAGCATCGAACAGCCCCCTTGAAATACAACTTCTTAGGGAAGATAGAAACCAATATACACAGGCAGTTAGAAGAGCCAAGGCTAGCTTTTTCAAGCAGAAATGTGCTTCCTGCAACACAAACTCAAAAAAGTTCTGGGACATTGTAAAGTCCATGGAGAATAAGAGCACCTACTCCCAGCGGCCCAATGCACTGAGGATAGGAAACTCTGTCGCCACCAATAAATCCACTATAATTGAGAATTTCAATAAGCATTTTTTTACGGCTGGCCATGCTTTCCACCTGGCTACCCCTACCCCGGTCAACAGCACCGCACCCCCCACAGCAACTCGCCCAAGCCTTACCCATTTCTCCTTCTCCCAAATCCAGTCAGCTGATGTTCTGAAAGAGGTGCAAAATCTGGACCCCCACAAATCAGTCGGCGTAGAAAATCTGGATCCTTTCTTTATAAAATGATCTGCCGAAAATGTTGCAACCCCTATTACTAGCCTGTTCAACCTCTCTTTCTGAGATTCCCAAAGATTGGAAAGCAGCTGCGGTCATCTCCCTCTTCAAAGGGGGGGACACTCTTGACCCAAACTGCTACAGACCTATATATATCCTAACCTGCCATTCTAAGGTATTCGAAAGCCAAGTTAACAAACAGATTACCGACCACTTCGAATCCCACCGTACCTTGTCCGCTATGCAATCTGGTTTCAGAGCTGGTCATGGGTGCACCTCAGCCACGCTCAAGATCCTAAACGATATCTTAACTGCCATCGATAAGAAACAATACTGTGCAGCCGTATTCATTGACCTGACCAAGGCTTTCGACTCTGTCAAACACCACATCCTCATCAGCAGACTCAACTGCCTTGGTTTCTCAAATGATTGCCTCGCCTGGTTCACCAACTACTTCTCCGACAAAGTTCAGTATGTCAAATCTGAGGGCCTGTTGTCCGGACCTCTGGCAGTCTCTATGGGGGTGCCACAGGGTTCAATTCTTGGGCCGACTCTCTTCTCTGTATACATCAATGATGTCGCTCTTGCTGCTGGTGAGTCTCTGATCCACCTCTACGCAGACGACACCATTCTGTATACTTCTGGCCCTTCTTTGGACACTGTGTTAACAACCCTCCAGACGAGCTTCAATGCCATACAACTCTCCTTCCGTGGCCTCCAACTGCTCTTAAATACAAGTAAAACTAAATGCATGCTCTTCAACCGATCGCTGCCTGCACCTGCCCGCCCGTCCAGCATCCCTACTCTGGACGGCTCTTGCTATCGCTCTTGCTGACTTAGAATATGTGGACAACTATAAATACCTAGGTGTCTGGTTAGACTGTAAACTCTTCTTCCAGACTCACATAAAACATCTCCAATCCAAAGTTAAATCTAGAATTGGCTTCCTATTTCGCAACAAAGCATCCTTCACTCATGCTGCCAAACATACCCTCGTAAAACTGACCATCTTACCGATCCTCGACTTCAGCGATGTCATTTACAAAACAGCCTCCAATACCCTACTGAATAAATTGGATGCAGTCAATCACAGTGCCATCCATTTTGTCACCAAAGCCCCATATACTACCCACCACTGCGACCTGTATGTTCTCGTTGGCTGGCCCTCGCTTCATACTCGTCGCCAAACCCACTCGCTCCAGGTCATCTACAAGACCCTGCTAGGTAAAGTCCTAGCTTATCTGTGCTCGCTGGTCACCATAGCAGCACCCACCCGTAGCACGCGTTCCAGCAGGTATATCTCACTTGTCATCCCCAAAGCCAATTCCTCCTTTGGCTGCTTCTCCTTCCAGTTCTCTGCTGCCATTGACTGGAACGAACTACAAAAATCTCTGAAACTGGAAACACTTAACAGTATCTCCCTCACTAGCTTTAAGCACCAGCTGTCAGAGCAGCTCACAGATCACTGCACCTGTACATAGCCCATCTATAAATATCCCAAACATCTACCTCTTCCCCTACTGTATTTATTTATTTGTGTGGCTCCTTTGCACCCCAGTATTTCTACTTCGCACACTCATCTACTGTCAAATCTACCATTCCAGTGTTTTAATTGCTATATTGTATTTACTTCGACACCATGGCCTATTTATTGCCTTTACCTCCCTAATCTCACCTTGTTTGCTCACATTGTATATACACTTATTTTTCTACTGAATTATTGACTGTATATTTGTTTTACTCCATGTGTAACTCTGTGTTGTTGTATGTGTCAAACTGCTTTGCTTTATCTTTGCCAGGTCGCAATTGTAAATGAGAACTTGTTCTCAACATGACTACCTGGTTAAATAAAGGTGAAATAAAGGTGCATTTGAAAGTAGGGTGGTATACAGCAGATAGCCCTATTTGGTAAAAGACCAAGTCCATATTATGGCAAAAACAGCTCAAATAAGCAAAGCGTAATGACGGTCCATCATTACTTTAAGACATGAAGTTCAGTCAATCACAAACATTTTAAGAACTTTGAATGTTTCTCCAAGTGCAGTCACAAAAACCATCAAGCACTATGATGAAACTGGCTCTCATGTGCTCAGCAGATGTGGGAACTCCTTCAAGACTGTTGGAAAAGCATTCCAGGTGAAGCTGGTTGAGAGAATGCCAAGCATGTGCCAAGCTGTCATCCAGGCAAAGGGTGGCTACTTTAAAGAATATAAAATATATATTTTTAACACTTTTTGGTTACTACATGATTCCATGTGTTGTTTCATAGTTTTGATGTCTTCACTATTATTCTACAATGTAGAAAATAGTAAAAAATAAAGAAACACCCTTGAATGAGTAGGCGTTCTAAAACTTTTGACTGGTCGTGTTTATATATATATATATATTACTGGTAGTGTTTATATATATATATATATATATATATATATATATTACTGGTAGTGTTTATATATATATATATATATATATTACTGATAGTGTTTATATATATATAACTTTTGACTGGTACTGTTTATATATATGTGTATATATATTTGACTGGTACTGTTTATATATATATATATAACTTTTGACTGGTACTGTTTATATATATATATATATATATATAACTTTTGACTGGTACTGTTTATATATATATATATATATATTTGACTGGTAGTGTTTATATATATATTTTTTTTTGACTGGTACTGTTTATATATATATATATTTGACTGGTACTGTTTATATATATTTTTTTTTGACTGGTACTGTTTATATATATATATATTTGACTGGTACTGTTTATATATATATATATATAACTTTTGACTGGTACTGTTTATATATATATTTTTTTTGACTGGTACTGTTTATATATATATATATATATATATATATATATATATATATTTGACTGGTACTGTTTATATATATATATATATTTGACTGGTACTGTTTATATATATATATATTTTTGACTGGTACTGTTTATATATATATATATATATATATTTTTTTTGACTGGTACTGTTTATATATATATATTTTTTTTTGACTGGTAGTGTTTATATATATATATATATTTTTGACTGGTAATGTTTATATATATATATATATTTTTTTGACTGGTACTGTTTATATATATATATAACTTTTGACTGGTACTGTTTATATATATATATATATATTTGACTGGTACTGTTTATATATATATATATATATTTGACTGGTACTGTTTATATATATATATTTTTTTGACTGGTACTGTTTATATATATATATATTTTTGACTGGTACTGTTTATATATATATATATATTTTTTTTTTGACTGGTACTGTTTATGTATATATATATATATATTTTTGACTGGTAGTGTTTATATATATATATATATTTTTGACTGGTACTGTTTATATATATATATAACTTTTGACTGGTACTGTTTATATATATATTTTTTTTTTGACTGGTACTGTTTATATATATATATATTTTTTTTTTTGACTGGTACTGTTTATATATATATATATATTTTTGACTGGTAGTGTTTATATATATATATATATATTTGACTGGTACTGTTTATATATATATATTTTTTTGACTGGTACTGTTTATATATATATATATATTTTTGACTGGTAGTGTTTATATATATATATATTGTTGACTGGTACTGTTTATATATATATATATTATTATTTTTTGACTGGTAGTGTTTATATATATATATATTGTTGACTGGTACTGTTTATATATATATATATTATTATTTTTTGACTGGTAGTGTTTATATATATATATATTGTTGACTGGTACTGTTTATATATATATATATTATTATTTTTTGACTGGTACTGTTTATATATATATTTTTTTTTTTGTTTTGACTGGTACTGTTTATATATATATTTTTTTTGACTGGTACTGTTTATATATATATATTTTTTTTGACTGGTACTGTTTATATATATATATATATAACTTTTGACTGGTACTGTTTATATATATTTTCTTTTTTGACTGGTACTGTTTATATATATATATATTTTTTTTTGACTGGTACTGTTTATATATATATATATATTTTTGACTGGTACTGTTTATATATATATTTTTTTGACTGGTACTGTTTATATATATATTTTTTTTTTTGACTGGTACTGTTTATATATATATATATATATATATTTTTTTGTTGATGGTTTTCAAATTCATACCATCTGTATTTCAAAATACCCCGGTATTCAATATACGGTATACCGCTCAAGCATAGCGCACACACACACACACACGCACACACCTCTGTAGCCTGTAGCAGCAGATAGATAGAGTGAGCGTCAGACCGAGGTCGTTGTCCGGTTGTCCAGGAGACTGAGAGCAGGCTATTGATCCAGTGGGAACTGTGATCAGAAACAAGTGCTCTGTGATTGGGAGCCTCTGGTCTGTGGGAACGCTAATGATCACAATACAATGTGATCACATCCATCCGACCATTGCCAGTATAGCACCAACAAAACACCCAGTGTCAAAACGGAAGCCTCTTCATTTGTCGTTGATGGCAGCTGATTGTAGCAAGCTTAGTATTGTGCGGCCTCTTTCATGAGACCTGAACTAATGTTTGTATCGCATCTGGAAATGGGTTCGTTCATGTATTTGTATACATGCATAGACAAAAAGCCTGATCAGATTTGTTGTCTGTTTCATAGGACATCATACACAATGACAAGGAATTCAGGGACATAAGGAAAGACTATTAGTAACAACGGTACATACGCATGACGGCAATCAGCGACGTTCTCACCAGGATTCTAGGAACAATGTCTATTTCTGACCAGCCTCTGCTGAGTCCTCAACAACCGGATGTTCCAGTTTTCAGGGGAAATGGAAAGAGAGCCTGTGACGTTAACAAGGTGACACTCCATATTAACTCCTCCTCCACATTTACTGGATTGGTAGAACAGGAAAAGAGCCTCCCCCTTCTCGTCAAAACCAGTATGTATCTAGTTTCAGGCGTTTATTGTTTTACACCTGCTACGTTAGATACATTTCTAACCCAGCTGGGACACTGTTCCCATGCTTACATCTCATCCCATCATACAATACCATATAACAACCAACCTCCAGGCATGTGTGCATACATATCACGTACAGGTAGTGCCAGGAATCAAACCCCCTCTCGGTGTTGCAAGCATCATGCTCTACCAATTGAGCATCAGATTCCCATTTTAGGTTGCTGTAACACCAGTTAGACAAGGAGGCCATCATGGCTAAGCTACATCATCTCACCATGTGTAGTCTTCAACAGTTATATAAAAGGCAAACAGACACATTTCAACAAAACTCCAGGTCCCATAAGTCTAATTCCAAACAGCCTGCCAGAGCAGCATCATTATTGTGCAGTTTTCCTATTTCTGTGACATTCTTCATGGTTCCATGAGAGAGAAAGGAGAGAGGGGTGTGTCACTGGGAAAGGTCAGTCTAAATACGCCAAACAGACAAAAGGTCACATTCAGGTCTACTCATAGATTCCAACCTCTCCTCCCTCTCTCTTTCTATTTCATGGTCCTTCTGTAGCTCAGTTGGTAGAGCATGGCGCTTGTAACGCCAGGGTAGTGGGTTCGATCCCCAGGACCACCCATACGTAGAATGTATGCACACATGACTGTAAGTCGCTTTGGATAAAAGCGTCTGCTAAAAGGCATATATTATTATTTATTATTATCTCTCTGTCTCTACGTCTCCTGCTCTCTTTCCTACTACCTCTTGTCTCCTACTACTTTTCCCTCCCTCTCTCCATCTCCTATCCCCCTCTCTCTTTCCCTACCTCCCTCTCTCCATCTCTTATCCCCCTCTCTCCATCTCCTATCCCCCTCTCTCCATCTCCTATCCCCCTCTCTCCATCTCCTATCCCCCTCTCTCCATCTCCTATCCCCCTCTCTCCTTCCCTACCTCCCTCTCTCCATCTCCTATCCCCCTCTCTCCATCTCCTATCCCCCTCTCTCCATCTCCTATCCCCCTCTCTCCATCTCCTATCCCCCTCTCTCCTTCCCTACCTCCCTCTCTCCATCTCCTATCCCCCTCTCTCCATCTCCTATCCCCCTCTCTCCTTCCCTACCTCCCTCTCTCCATCTCCTAGCCCCCTCTCTCCTTCCCTACCTCCCTCTCTCCATCTCCTATCCCCCTCTCTCCATCTCCTATCCCCCTCTCTCCATCTCCTATCCCCCTCTCTCCTTCCCTACCTCCCTCTCTCCATCTCCTATCCCCCTCTCTCCATCTCCTATCCCCCTCTCTCCATCTCCTATCCCCCTCTCTCCATCTCCTATCCCCCTCTCTCCATCTCCTATCCCCCTCTCTCCATCTCCTATCCCCCTCTCTCCATCTCCTATCCCCCTCTCTCCTTCCCTACCTCCCTCTCTCCATCTCCTATCCCCCTCTCTCCTTCCCTACCTCCCTCTCTCCATCTCCTATCCCCCTCTCTCCATCTCCTATCCCCCTCTCTCCATCTCCTATCCCCCTCTCTCCTTCCCTACCTCCCTCTTCCCCAGATCGGAAGACATATTCATTTGATTGGTTCAGGCCAAAATGACAAATCCTACCGTGCTGCTGCCCTCTCAAAGGTCAAAATCAATTTCACTAACAACCCTCTGTAGTCTGTCTGAAGGTAAATCGTCCTAAACTCCACTTTCCTAAATGGCTGTGCCGCTGTCGACACTCTCCACAGACCTGAATGGGATTTACATTTGGCCTGGTTGTTACAAGACAACATGTTCCCGTTGTGTACCCCAGTGGGAAATATGATAAAGGTCCAGTCAAATATCAGGATGGATCCTCACAGGGGACTACATATTAAAAAGATTACTACCCCCTCTCACTTTATCCCACTCCCTATTTCTGTCTCTAAATATATATTTTTTTCCTCTTCCCTCTCTCCCTTATACCCTCTCTCTGCCCCTTACCTATATTATTCTCTCTACCTCCCTTCCTCCCTCCCTCATGATAACCTGCTACTGTCATGGAGTCATTACCACCCACCAACCGGCAGGGGAGAGGGAGAGCGAGAGAGAGTGACAGAGTGACAGAGAGAGCTTGCAGTGTGTTCCAGTGTTTCATGGTCTGTCAGGACAAGCAGTGCCTTGGATGGTTAATACAGTCCAGCATGCTGATATCGTGTGTATTACACCCTATTCAGAGAGAGACAGAGAGCGACAGAGAGAGACAGAGAGCGAGAGACAGAGAGCGAGAGACAGAGAGACAGAGAGAGAGAGAGAGAAAGAACGAGAGAAAGTGAGAGAGCAAGTGAGAAAGTGAGAGAGAGAAAGTGAGAAAGTGTGAGAGAGAAAGCGAGAAAGTGAGAGAGAGAAAGTGAGAGAGAAGTGAGAGTGAGAAAGTGAGAGAGAGAAAGTAAGAAAGTGAGAGTGAGAAAGTGAGAGTGAGAAAGTGAGAGAGAGGGTAGCTGTGCTCTAAATACCTACTCGCCTTCTTCTTTATTGCTCATTGCTGTTGAGGGATTATGTATTTCTGATTATGTCTGGATTATTGTCACATAAACAATACACTGGTAAGATCCACAGCAGGGACAGATGACTGTCTGTCTGGGACACGGAGCTACAGCAGTGACAGATGACTTTCTGTCTGGGACACGGAACTACAGCAGTGACAGATGACTGTCTGTCTGGGACACGGAGCTACAGCAGTGACAGATGACTTTCTGTCTGGGACACGGAGCTACATCAGTGACAGATGACTGTCTGTCTGGGACACGGAGCTACATCAGTGACAGATGACTGTCTGTCTGGGACACGGAGCTAAAGCAGTGACAGATGACTGTCTGTCTGGGACACGGAGCTACAGCAGTGACAGATGACTGTCTGTCTGGGACACGGAGCTACAGCAGTGACAGATGACTGTCTGTCTGGGACACGGAGCTACAGCAGTGACAGATGACTGTCTGTCTGGGACACGGAGCTAAAGCAGCTTTAACTATACATTCATGTACATACTACCTCAATTGGCCCGACCAACCAGTGCTCCCGCAGATTGGCTAACCGGGCTATCTGCATTGTGTCCCACCACCCGCCAACCCCTCTTTTACGCTACTGCTACTCTCTGTTCATCATATATGCATAGTCATTTTAACCATATCTACATGTACATACTACCTCAATCAGCCTGACTAACCGGTGTCTGTATATAGCCTTGCTACTCTTATTTTCAAATGTCTTTTTACTGTTGTTTTATTTCACACACACACACACACACACACACACACACACACACACACACACACACACACACACACACACACACACACACACACACACACACACACACACACACACACACACACACACACACACACACACACACATACCTTTTTCGCACTATTGGTTAGAGCCTGTAAGTAAGCATTTCACTGTAAGGTCTACACCGGTTGTATTCGGCGCACGTGACAAATAAACTTTGATTTGATTTGAAGCTGTGTCACGATACTCATGCACTCACACACACCAGCCATCTTCTTCTCACTGTCTGGGTTTAGAGAGCTGTCGCCTTGGGACGGATCTTTATTTATAACACAGAGAGAGAGCGAGAGAGAAAAAAAGAGAGAGAAAAAGAGAGAGAGAGAGAGAGAGAGAGAGAGAGAGAGAAAGAGAGAGAGAGAGGGAGAGGGAGAGAGAAAGAGAGAAAGAGAGAGAGAGAGGGAGAGTGAGAGAGAAAGAGAGAAAGAGAGAGAGAGAGAAATTAGACAAAACACAGGGGCATGACCAGCAACAAGTGAGCAGTAAATGAAATATGGGAGAGCAGATGATATGAGAGTCTGTTGGAACAGAGCAGAACAGAGCAGAGCTGTGGACAACACTCCACTGTGCCCTGGAGCTACGAGACAAGCTGCGCATGGAAGAGAAGACAAAATAAAAACAATGTCTGCATGAACTAGTTTTCCTCTCAATCAATCAAATGAACATAAATGGGAGCAAAACTGAGTTTTCACTCCCTGATTAATAGGTGGAGAAATAGATAGAACTATTCTTTATGACAATAGACAGCATGACTGATGCTGCTGCAGTCAATATCCGGAACTATAGGCTACTGTAGTTACGTGAGAACCTTCAAACAACCAAATTAGATTTCTGATTAATTAGAGTGGTAATTCTATTTGGCAAAAGCCTCGACCGTGTAACCTACATTAGACAATGTCCTAGTATGCACCTACCTCTAATCGCTTTTGTGCTCTCACAATCACAGACACCTAACCCAAAAACCCTAATCCCCTTTCCACACACGCACACGCTCACTCACGCACACACGCACGCACGCACACACGCACACACACACACACAGTAACAGAAGAGCACAACCTGGATCTCAGGTCTCTCTCAGGATATGAGCCACCAACATTGTGACCTGTCACTAGAGTATAGCTCACATTGATTGCAGGCCAGGCATCCCTGAGGTAATCATCTAAGGTAACATTGTGTAAGTAATCGGGTTGGGTTCCAAGGCCACATTAGCCCACTGAACTAAAGATCAACCCACAACTGTATGTTGTTCTGATGTCTTTGCTTGGTAGGATAACTCTGCTTAGTAGGATAACTCTGCTTAGTAGGATAACTCTGCTTGGTAGGATAACTCTGCTTAGTAGGATAACTCTGCTTAGTATGATAACTCTGCTTAGTAGGATAACTCTGCTTAGTAGGATAACTCTGCTTAGTAGGATAACTCTGCTTAGTAGGATAACTCTGCTTAGTAGGATAACTCTGCTTAGTAGGATAACTCTGCTTAGTGGGATAACTCTGCTTAGTGGGATAACTCTGCTTAGTGGGATAACTCTGCTTGGTAGGATAACTCTGCTTGGTAGGATAACTCTGCTTGGTAGGATAACTCTGCTTGGTAGGATAACTCTGCTTGGTGGGATAACTCTGCTTAGTGGGATAACTCTGCTTAGTAGGATAACTCTACTTAGTGGGATAACTCTGCTTAGTGGGATAACTCTGCTTAGTAGGATAACTCTGCTT
This sequence comes from Oncorhynchus keta, assembly GCF_023373465.1. Classification (NCBI taxonomy): domain Eukaryota; kingdom Metazoa; phylum Chordata; class Actinopteri; order Salmoniformes; family Salmonidae; genus Oncorhynchus; species Oncorhynchus keta. Next base: position 15,041,405 of record NC_068447.1, read on the forward strand.
AGTAGGATAACTCTGCTTAGTGGGATAACTCTGCTTAGTGGGATAACTCTGCTTAGTAGGATAACTCTGGTTAGTGGGATAACTCTGGTTAGTAGGATAACTCTGCTTAGTGGGATAACTCTGCTTAGTAGGATAACTCTGCTTAGTAGGATAACTCTGCTTAGTAGGATTACTCTGCTTAGTAGGATAACTCTGCTTAGTAGGATAACTCTGCTTAGTAGGATAACTCTGCTTAGTGGGATAACTCTGCTTAGTGGGATAACTCTGCTTAGTGGGATAACTCTGCTTAGTGGGATAACTCTGCTTAGTGGGATAACTCTGCTTAGTAGGATAACTCTGCTTAGTAGGATAACTCTGCTTAGTGGGATAACTCTGCTTAGTGGGATAACTCTGCTTAGTAGGATAACTCTGGTTAGTGGGATAACTCTGGTTAGTAGGATAACTCTGCTTAGTGGGATAACTCTGCTTAGTAGGATAACTCTGCTTAGTAGGATAACTCTGCTTAGTAGGATTACTCTGCTTAGTAGGATAACTCTGCTTAGTAGGATAACTCTGCTTAGTAGGATAACTCTGCTTAGTGGGATAACTCTGCTTGGTAGGATAACTCTGCTTGGTAGGATAACTCTGCTTGGTAGGATAACTCTGCTTGGTAGGATAGCTCTGCTTAGTGGGATAACTCTGCTTAGTGGGATAACTCTGCTTAGTGGGATAACTCTGCTTAGTGGGATAACTCTGCTTAGTGGGATAACTCTGCTTAGTAGGATAACTCTGCTTAGTGGGATAACTCTGGTTAGTAGGATAACTCTGCTTAGTGGGATAACTCTGCTTAGTAGGATAACTCTGCTTAGTAGGATAACTCTGCTTAGTAGGATTACTCTGCTTAGTAGGATTACTCTGCTTAGTGGGATAACTCTGCTTAGTAGGATAACTCTGCATGGTAGGATAACTCTGCTTGGTAGGATAACTGCTTAGTAGGATTACTTTGCTTGGTAGGATAACTCTGCTTAGTAGGATAACTCTGCTTAGTAGGATTACTCTGCTTAGTAGGATAACTCTGCATGGTAGGATAACTCTGCTTGGTAGGATAACTCTGCTTAGTAGGATTACTTTGCTTGGTAGGATAACTCTGCTTAGTAGGATAACTCTGCTTGATAGGATAACTCTACTTAGTAGGATAACTCTGCTTAGTAGGATAACTCTGCTTAGTAGGATAACTCTGCATGGTAGGATAACTCTGCTTGGTAGGATAACTGCTTAGTAGGATTACTCTGCTTGGTAGGATAACTCTGCTTAGTAGGATAACTCTGCTTAGTAGGATTACTCTGCTTAGTAGGATAACTCTGCATGGTAGGATAACTCTGCTTGGTAGGATAACTCTGCTTAGTAGGATAACTCTGCTTGATAGGATAACTCTACTTAGTAGGATAACTCTGCTTAGTAGGATAACTCTGCTTAGTAGGATAACTCTGCTTGGTAGGATAACTCTACTTGATAGGATAACTCTACTTAGTAGGATAACTCTGCTTAGTAGGATAACTCTGCTTAGTAGGATAACTCTGCTTAGTAGGATAACTCTGCTTAGTGGGATAACTCTGCTTAGTAGGATAACTCTGCTTAGTGGGATAACTCTGCTTGGTAGGATAACTCTGCTTGGTAGGATAACTCTGCTTGGTGGGATAACTCTGCTTAGTAGGATAACTCTGCTTAGTAGGATAACTCTGCTTAGTGGGATAACTCTGCTTAGTGGGATAACTCTGCTTAGTAGGATTACTCTGCTTAGTAGGATAACTCTGCTTAGTGGGATAACTCTGCTTAGTGGGATAACTCTGCTTAGTGGGATAACTCTGCTTAGTGGGATTACTCTGCTTAGTAGGATAACTGCATGGTGGGATAACTCTGCATGGTGGGATAACTCTGCATGGTATGATAACACTGCTTGGTAGGATAACTGCATGGTGGGATAACTCTGCTTGGTATGATAACACTGCTTGGTAGGATAACTCTTCATGGTGGGATAACTCTGCATGGTGGGATAACTCTGCATGGTGGGATAACTCTGCATGGTGGGATAACTCTACATGGTGGGATAACTCTGCATGGTAGGATAACTCTGCATGGTGGGACAACTCTGCATGGTGGGATAACTCTGCATGGTATGATAACACTGCTTGGTAGGATAACTGCATGGTGGGATAACTCTGCTTGGTATGATAACACTGCTTGGTAGGATAACTCTGCATGGTGGGATAACTCTGCATGGTGGGATAACTCTACATGGTGGGATAACTCTGCATGGTAGGATAACTCTGCATGGTGGGATTACTCTGCATGGTGGGATAACTCTGCATGGTGGGATAACTCTGCTTGGTGGGATAACTCTGCATGGTGGGATAACTCTGCTTGGTAGGATAACTCTGCATGGTGGGATAACTCTGCATGGTGGGATAACTCTACATGGTAGGATAACTCTACATGGTGGGATAACTCTGCATGGTGGGATAACTCTGCTTGGTATGATAACACTGCTTGGTAGGATAACTCTGCATGGTGGGATAACTCTACATGGTAGGATAACTCTGCATGGTGGGATAACTCTGCATGGTGGGATAACTCTGCATGGTGGGATAACTCTGCTTGGTATGATAACACTGCTTGGTAGGATAACTCTGCATGGTGGGATAACTCTACATGGTAGGATAACTCTACATGGTGGGATAACTCTGCATGGTGGGATAACTATGCATGGTGGGATAACTCTGCATGGTGGGATAACTCTGCATGGTGGGAGAACTCTACATGGTAGGATAACTATGCATGGTGGGATAACTCTGCATGGTGGGATAACTCTGCATGGTGGGATAACTCTGCTTGGTATGATAACACTGCATGGTGGGATAACTATGCATGGTGGGATAACTCTGCATGGTGGGATAACTCTACATGTTGGGATAACTCTGCATGGTGGGATAACTCTGCTTGGTATGATAACACTGCTTGGTAGGATAACTCTGCATGGTGGGATAACTCTGCATGGTGGGATAACGCTACATGGTGGGATAACTCTGCATGGTGGGATAACTCTGCATGGTGGGATAACTCTGCATGGTGGGATAACTCTACATGGTGGGATAACTCTGCATGGTGGGATAACTCTGCTTGGTATGATAACACTGCTTGGTAGGATAACTCTGCATGGTGGGATAACTCTGCATGGTGGGATAACGCTACATGGTGGGATAACTCTGCTTGGTATGATAACACTGCTTGGTAGGATAACTCTGCATGGTGGGATAACTCTGCATGGTGGGATAACTCTGCATGGTGGGATAACTCTGCATGGTGGGATAACTCTGCATGGTGGGATAACTCTGCTTGGTATGATAACACTGCTTAGTGGGATAACTCTGCTTAGTGGGATAACTCTGCTTAGTAGGATTACTCTGCTTAGTAGGATAACTCTGCTTAGTGGGATAACTCTGCTTAGTGGGATAACTCTGCTTAGTGGGATAACTCTGCTTAGTGGGATTACTCTGCTTAGTAGGATAACTGCATGGTGGGATAACTCTGCATGGTGGGACAACTCTGCATGGTGGGATACCTCTGCATGGTATGATAACACTGCTTGGTAGGATAACTGCATGGTGGGATAACTCTGCTTGGTATGATAACACTGCTTGGTAGGATAACTCTTCATGGTGGGATAACTCTGCATGGTGGGATAACTCTGCATGGTGGGATAACTCTACATGGTGGGATAACTCTGCATGGTGGGATAACTCTGCTTGGTATGATAACACTGCTTGGTAGGATAACTCTGCATGGTGGGATAACTCTACATGGTAGGATAACTCTGCATGGTGGGATAACTCTGCATGGTGGGATAACTCTGCATGGTGGGATAACTCTGCTTGGTATGATAACACTGCTTGGTAGGATAACTCTGCATGGTGGGATAACTCTACATGGTAGGATAACTCTACATGGTGGGATAACTCTGCATGGTGGGATAACTATGCATGGTGGGATAACTCTGCATGGTGGGATAACTCTGCATGGTGGGATAACTCTACATGGTAGGATAACTATGCATGGTGGGATAACTCTGCATGGTGGGATAACTCTGCATGGTGGGATAACTCTGCATGGTGGGATAACTCTGCTTGGTATGATAACACTGCATGGTGGGATAACTCTGCATGGTGGGATAACTCTGCATGGTGGGATAACTCTACATGTTGGGATAACTCTGCATGGTGGGATAACTCTGCTTGGTATGATAACACTGCTTGGTAGGATAACTCTGCATGGTGGGATAACTCTGCATGGTGGGATAACGCTACATGGTGGGATAACTCTGCATGGTGGGATAACTCTGCATGGTGGGATAACTCTGCATGGTGGGATAACTCTGCATGGTGGGATAACGCTACATGGTGGGATAACTCTGCATGGTGGGATAACTCTGCATGGTAGGATAACTCTGCATGGTGGGATAACTCTGCATGGTGGGATAACTCTGCATGGTGGGATAACTCTGCATGGTGGGATAACTCTGCTTGGTATGATAACACTGCTTGGTAGGATAACTCTGCATGGTGGGATAACTCTGCATGGTGGGATAACTCTACATGTTGGGATAACTCTGCATGGTGGGATAACTCTGCATGGTGGGATAACTCTACATGTTGGGATAACTCTGCTTGGTATGATAACACTGCTTGGTAGGATAACTCTGCATGGTGGGATAACTCTGCATGGTGGGATAACGCTACATGGTGGGATAACTCTGCATGGTGGGATAACGCTACATGGTGGGATAACTATGCATGGTGGGATAACTCTACATGTTGGGATAACTCTGCATGGTGGGATAACTCTACATGGTGGGATAACTCTGCATGGTGGGATAACTCTGCATGGTGGGATAACGCTACATGGTGGGATAACTCTGCATGGTGGGATAACTCTGCATGGTGGGATAACTCTGCATGGTGGGATAACTCTGCATGGTGGGATAACTCTGCTTGGTGGGATAACTCTGCATGGTGGGATAACTCTGCTTGGTAGGATAACTCTGCATGGTGGGATAACTCTGCATGGTGGGATAACTCTACATGGTAGGATAACTCTACATGGTGGGATAACTCTGCATGGTGGGATAACTCTGCTTGGTATGATAACACTGCTTGGTAGGATAACTCTGCATGGTGGGATAACTCTACATGGTAGGATAACTCTGCATGGTGGGATAACTCTGCATGGTGGGATAACTCTGCATGGTGGGATAACTCTGCATGGTGGGATAACTCTGCTTGGTATGATAACACTGCTTGGTAGGATAACTCTGCATGGTGGGATAACTCTACATGGTAGGATAACTCTACATGGTGGGATAACTCTGCATGGTGGGATAACTATGCATGGTGGGATAACTCTGCATGGTGGGATAACTCTACATGGTGGGATAACTCTGCATGGTGGGATAACTCTGCATGGTGGGATAACTCTACATGGTGGGATAACTCTGCATGGTGGGATAACTCTGCTTGGTATGATAACACTGCATGGTGGGATAACTATGCATGGTGGGATAACTCTGCATGGTGGGATAACTCTACATGTTGGGATAACTCTGCATGGTGGGATAACTCTGCTTGGTATGATAACACTGCTTGGTAGGATAACTCTGCATGGTGGGATAACTCTGCATGGTGGGATAACGCTACATGGTGGGATAACTCTGCATGGTGGGATAACTCTGCATGGTGGGATAACTCTGCATGGTGGGATAACTCTGCATGGTGGGATAACGCTGCATGGTGGGATAACTCTGCTTGGTATGATAACACTGCTTGGTAGGATAACTCTGCATGGTGGGATAACTCTGCATGGTGGGATAACTCTGCATGGTGGGATAACGCTGCATGGTGGGATAACTCTGCATGGTGGGATAACTCTGCATGGTGGGATAACTCTGCATGGTGGGATAACTCTGCATGGTGGGATAACTCTACATGGTGGGATAACTCTGCATGGTGGGATAACTCTACATGGTGGGATAACTCTGCATGGTGGGATAACTCTGCATGGTGGGATAACTCTACATGTTGGGATAACTCTGCTTGGTATGATAACACTGCTTGGTAGGATAACTCTGCATGGTGGGATAACTCTGCATGGTGGGATAACGCTACATGGTGGGATAACTCTGCATGGTGGGATAACGCTACATGGTGGGATAACTCTGCATGGTGGGATAACTCTACATGTTGGGATAACTCTGCATGGTGGGATAACTCTACATGGTGGGATAACTCTACATGGTGGGATAACTCTACATGTTGGGATAACTCTACATGGTGGGATAACTCTGCATGGTGGGATAACGCTACATGGTGGGATAACTCTACATGTTGGGATAACTCTACATGGTGGGATAACTATGCATGGTGGGATAACTCTGCATGGTGGGATAACTCTGCATGGTGGGATAACAGCAAATCCACTCTGTGACAGTGGCAACAGTACAACCCTGCTAACAGCATATCCTCAATGACAGAGTGTCAGCGTGAGTGACAGGGGATGACTGGCTGTCTTATGGGAGGTTGCCAGGAGCTCCAAACCCAACCAATGAGTTACTGCTACCCTTTTATCACCTCTGTGGCTCTATCTATGGCTCTCTGTCTGTGGCAAGTCTATGGCTCTCTGTCTGTGGCCTGTCTATGGCTCCCGGTCTGTGGCCTGTCTATGGCTCTCGGTCTGTGGCCTGTCTATGGCTCTCTGTCTGTGGCCTGTCTATGGCTCTCTGTCTGTGGTCTGTCATGGCTCTCTATCTGTGGCCTGTCTATGGCTCTCTGTCTGTGGCCTGTCTATGGCTCTCTGTCTGTGGCCTGTCTATGTCTCTGTCTGTGGCCTGTCTATGGCTCTCTGTCTGTGGCCTGTTTATGTCTCTGTCTAGTTGTCTGTGGCCTGTCTATGTCTCTGTCTATGGCATGTCTATGGCTACCTGTCTATGTGGCTCTGTCTATGGCTTAGACAGGGTCTGTCTGGGTCTGTCTAGTGCTCTTGTCTACGGCTGTGAAATTTAAGACAGAACTATTTGTCAGCCTCTCCCTCAGTCTGACTCACACATTGACTCAAACACACTCTCACACTCGCTCATACAACACATCATCATCTGGCCTAATGGGCGGCAGTGGCACTGCGACAGGTGTGTGTGTGTGTGTGTCTGTGTGGCCCGCACACGACGGAGCAAAGTGACGGTCAACCGATGACGAACGGGCTGCTGTCTTACTGTAGTGAGTTAGGATAAATCATTGGCTGGATAGAAGCTAAATCTACCGTCTTCACAACTGGATAATAATTGCTTCTGTCATAAAGATGTGATTGAGAATAGCCTATGGCTAGGCCTATAGGATCCGACTTGCATTTTTGTTCTTTTTAGAAAGCGGCAACTTTAGGAAACTCCCTTCTTAGCCTATCTGAATATTTGGGAAATAATCTACTGTTCATAACTGTTACTATCTTAAAGCTTTTCTGATAGGTCTACTAGGGGGATTGGCCATTTCCTTTTCAAACTAGCATGGAGGGATCATTCATTTTTTAATAAGCTTAAAAGCCCAGTACAGTCAAAAATGCGATTTCCTGTGTTTTATATATATTTCCACACTATGATAAATCTCATTGTTGCCCAAAAATGATTTGATATTGAGATAAAAACAGCTGCATTGGACCTTGAGTATCTCATATATGTATAATGTATATACAGATGAAGTAGGAAGTTTACATGCACTTAGGTTGGAGTCATTAAAACTTGTTTTTCAACAACTCCACACATTTCCTGTTAACAAACTATAGTTTTGGCAAGTCGATTTGGACATCTACTTTGTACGTGACACAAGTCATTTTTCCAACAATTGTTTACAGACAGATTATTTCACTTATAATTCACTGTATCACAATTCCAGTGGGTCAGAAGTTTACATACACTAAGTTGACTGTGCCTTTAAACAGCTTGGAAAATTCCAGAAAATGATGTAATGGATAATAATTGCTTCAATTGCCTCTTCCTCCTTTATTAATAGTGTCTGTTCAATCTGTCATAACGATGTGATTGAGAATAACCTATGGCTTCTGATAGGCTAATTGACATCATTTGAGTGAATTGGAGGTGGGGATGTATTTCAAGACCTACCTTCAAACTCAGTCCCTCTTTGCTTGACATCATGGGAAATCAAAAGAAATCAGCCAAGACCTCCACAAGTAGACCTGTAGACCTCCACAAGACAAGGTTCATCCTTGGGAGCAATTTCCTAATGCCTGAAGTTACTATGTTCATCTGTATAAACAATGGCACACAAATATAAACACCATGGGACCACGCAGCCGTCATACCGCTCAGGAAGGAGACGCGTTCTGTCTCCTAGAGATTAACGTACTTTGGTGCGAAAAGTGCAAATCAATCCCAGAACAACAGCAAAGGACCTTGTGAAGATGCTGGAGGAAACAGGTACAAAAGTATCTATATCCACAGTAAAACGAGTCCTATATCAACATAACCTGAAAGGCCGCTCAGCAAGGAAGCAGCCACTGCTCCAAAACCGCCATAAAACCGCCAGGAAGCAGCCACTGCTCCAAAACCGCCATAAAAAAGCCAGACTACGGTTTGCAACTGCACATGGGGACAAGGATCGTACTTTTTCCTCTGGTCTGATGAAACAAAAATGGAACTGTTTGGCTATAATGACCATCGTTATGTTTGGAGGAAAAGGGGGAGGCTTGCAAGCCCAAGAACACCATCCCAACCATGAAGCACAGGGGTGGCAGCATCATGTTGTGAGGGTGCTTTGCAGCAGGAGGGACTGGTGCACTTAACAAAATAGATGGCATCATGAGAAATTATGTGGATATAATGAAGCAACATCTCAAGAAATCAGTCAGGAAGTTAAAGCTTGGTCGCAAAGGGGTCTTCCAAATGGACAACGACCCCAAGCATACTTCCAAAGTTGTGGCAAAATGGCTTAAGAACAACAAAGTCAAGATATTTGAGTGGCCACCACAAAGCCCTGACCTCAATCCTATAGAACATTTGTGGGCAGAACTGTAAAAGCGTGTGTGAGCAAGGAGGCCTACAAACCTGACTCAGTTACACCAGCTCTGTCAGGAGGAATGGGCTAAAATTCACCCAACTTATTGTGGGAGGCTACCCAAAACATTTGACCCACATTAAACAATTTAAAGGCAAAGCTACCAAATACGAATTGAGTGTCTGTAAACTTCTGACCCACTGGGAATGTGATGAAAGAAATAAAAGCTGAAATAAATAATTCTCTCTCCTATTATTCTGACATTTCACATTCTTAAAATGAAGTGGTGATCCTAACTGACCTAAAACAGGGCATTTTTACTAGGATTAAATGTCAGGAATTGTGAAATAAATGTATTTGGCTAAGGTGTATGTAAACTTCCGACTTCAACTGTATACAGTACCAGTCAAACGTTTGGACAGTCACTTTATTTTTACTATTTTATACATTGTAGAATAATAGTGAGGACATCGAAACTGTGAAATAACACATATGGAATCATGTAGTAACCAAAAAAGTTTTTGACAAATCAAAATAGATTTTATACTTGAGATTCTTCAATGTAGCTTGGCATTCTCTCAACCAACTTCACCTGGAATGCTTTCCAACAGTCTTGAAGGAGTTCCCACATCTACTGAGCACTTGTTGGCTGCTTTTCCTCCACTCTGCGGTCAAACTTATCCCAAGCCATCTCAATTGGGTTGAGGTCGGGTGATTCTGGAGGCTAGGTCTCTTGACATTCTCTCAACCAGCTTCATGAGGTAGTCACCTGGAATGCATTTTAATTAACAGGAGGAATTTCTTTCCTTCTAATGCTTTTTAGCCAAACAGTTGTGTGTGCTGTGACAAGGTAGGGGTGGTATATAGAAGATAGCCCTATTTGGTGAAAGACCAAGTCCATATTATGACAAGAAAAGCTCAAATAAGCAAAGAAAAACCACAGTCCATCATTACTTTAAGACATGAATGTTAGTTAATCCGGAACATTTTAAGAACTTTGAAAGTCGCAAAAACCATCAAGCGCTATGATGAAACTAGCTTTCATGAGGACCGACACAGGAAAGGAAGACCCAGAATTACCTCTGCCTCAGAGGATACGTTCATTAGAGTTAACTGCACCTCAGAATGCAGCCCAAATAAATGCTTCACAGAGTTCAAGTAACATACACATCTCAACATCAACAGTTCAGAGGAGACTACGTGAATCAGGCCTGCTGCGAAACGCCATGCCATCCTGGTTTGCGCTCAGTGCGACTGTCATTTGCTTTTCAACAGGACAATGACCAAAACACACATCCAGGCTGTGTAAAGGCTATTTGACCAAGAAGGAGAGTGATGATGCTGCAGAAGATGACCTGGCCTACACAATCACCCAACCTCAACCTAATTGAGCGTTGATGCAGCGACTGTTGGATCAGCGACCGTTAGCAACCATTGGAGCAGCGACTGTTGGATCAGCGACCGTTAGCAACCGTTGATGCAGCAACTGTTGGATCAGTAACCGTTAGCAACCATTGGAGCAGCGACTGTTGGATCAGCGACCATTAGCAACCGTTGGAGCAGCGACTGTTGGATCAGCGACTGTTGGATCAGCAACTGTTAATGACCAGTGGAGCAGCGACCATTAGCAACTGTAGGAGCAGCGACCGTTGGAGCAGCGACCGTTGGAGCAGCGACCGTTGGAGCAGCGACCGTTGGAGCAGCGACCATTAGCAACTGTTGGAGCAGCGACCATTAGCAACTGTTGGAGCAGCGACCGTTGGAGCAGCGACCGTTGGAGCAGCGACCGTTGGAGCAGCGACCGTTGGAGCAGCGACCGTTGCATCAGCGACTGTTAATGACCAGTAGAGCAGCGACCATTAGCAACAGTTGGAGCAGCGACCATTGGAGCAGCGACTGTTGGAGCAGCGACCATTAGCAACCATTGGAGCAGCGACCGTTGGAGCAGCGACCGTTGGAGCAGCGACCATTAGCAACTGTTGGAGCAGCGACTGTTGGAGCAGCGACCGTTGGAGCAGCGACCATTGCATCAGCGACTGTTAATGACCAGTGGAGCAGCGACCATTAGCAACTGTTGGAGCAGCGACCATTGGAGCAGTGAGAGTCTGATGAGGAACGGGCTGTCTTAACGTAGTGAGTTAGGTCATACATTGTGGGCTGGATAGACGCAATCTATCTACCGTCTTCACAACTGGTCATTGATTTATTTGCCTCATAAAATAACAGTTAATAAATAATATTGTTTATATTGCTGCGATTTAGAATAGCCTATGTCTAGGCAAGGCTAGTCTTTCATTCTTGTTATTTTTGAAAGCGGCAACTTTAGGACAATTTCTCAGGCTAGAATGTTTGGGAAATAAGATAGACTACTGTTCATTATGTTACCTTTGCATTAAATCTTATACAATAGGCCTAGTAGGAGGATTGGTTATTAGCCATTAGGTTTTCAAACTCGGATGGAGGGATTATCCCGACCTGGATGGATCATTTATTTCTTAATAAGTTTAAACTTGATTCAACTTGTCATTTGATTTTAGTATAGGATTCAGATATTGTTTGTTCGCTTTCATTATTAGTCCCCTGACAAATGTTTTAGGCTATTCAAAAAACGTATTGATATGGAACTCGGTTAGATTCATTGTTTGATCGGGTGAAAACCATGCATAAAATGATAAAAGCGTAACCTATAGCCCAAAGTCATATTTCTATTGAATGGAGAGAGAAGCTAAATTACAGTGCATTCCGAAAGTACTCAGACCCCTTCACTTTTTCCAAATTTTGTTACGTTACAGCCTTATTCTAAAATGAATTCCATAAATGTTTTTCACCAATCTACACACAATACCCCATAATTACAAAGGAAAATCAGGTTTTTAGAATTTTGCAAATTTATCAATTAAAAAAACAGAAATACCTTATTTAAATGCAATTGATTGGACATGATTTGCAAAGACACATCTGTCTATGTATGGTCCCACAGTTGACAGTAAATGTCAGAGCAAAAACCAAGCCATGAGGTCGAAGGAATTGTTTATAGAGCTCCGAGACAGGACTGTGCTGAGGCACAGATCTGGGGAAGGGTACCAAAAATGTTCTGCTGCATTTAAGGTCCCCAAGAACTCAGTGGCCTCCATCATTCCTAAATGGAAGAAGTTTGGAACCACCTAGACTCTTCCTAGAGCTGGCCGTTTACTGAGGAGTGGCTTCCATCTGGACACTCTACCATAAAGACCTGATTTTAGTGGAGTGCTGGAGCTCTGTCAAAGTGACCACCAGGTTCTTGCTCACCACCCTGACCAAGGCCCTTCTCCCCCAATTGCTCAGTTTGTCAGGGCGGTGAGCAAGAACCTGGTGGTCACTTTGACAGAGCTCCAGAGTTCCTCTGTGGAGATGGGAGAACCTTCCAGAAGGACAACAATCTCTGCAGCACTCTACTAATCAGGTCTTTATGGTAGAGTGTCCAGATGGAAGCCACTCCTCAGTAAAAGGCACATGACAGCCTGCTTGGAGTTTGCCAAAAGGCACCTAAAAGACTCTCAGACCATCTGATGAAACCAAGATTGAACGCTTTGGACTGAATACCAAGCTTCACGTCTGGAGGAAACCAGGGACCGCTCATCACCCGTTAATACGGTAAAGCATGGTGGTGGCAGCATCATGCTGTAGGGATGTTTTTCAGTGGCAGGGATTGGGAGACTAGTCAGGATCGAGGGAAAGATGTACGGAGCAAAGTACAGAGAGATCCTTGATGAGAACCTGCTCCAGAGCCCTCAGGACCTCAGACTGGGGCAAAGGGTCACCTTCCAACAGGACAACGACCCTAAGCACACAGCCAAGACAACACAGGAGTGGCTTCAGAACAACTCTCTGAATGTCCTTGAGTGGCCCAGCCAGAGCCTAGAATTGAACCCGATCAAACATCCCTGGAGAGACCTGAAAATAGCTGTGCAGTGACACTCCCCGTCCAACCTGACAGAGCTTGAGAGGATCTGCAGAGAAGAATGGGAAAAACTCCCCAAATACAGGTGTGCCAAGCTTGTAGTGTCATACCCAAGAAAACCCAAGCTGTAATTGCTGCCAAAGATACTTCAACAAAGTACTGAGTAAAGGGTCTGAATACTGAAGTAAATGTAATATTGCAGTTTTTCCATTTGAATACATTTGCAAACAATTCTAAAAACCTGTTTTTGCTGTATCATTATGGGTTACTATGTGTAGACTGGTGAGGGGAAAAAACGATTTAATCAATTATAGAGTAAGGCTGTAACATAACAAAATGTGGAAAAAGTGAAGGGGTCTGAATACTTTCTGATGCACTGTAGGCTATTTTTTTAACAGCTAGACACAAGATAGTGAAACAGTGTCCATAAGAATAAATAAAAAATAGGTTTAAGCTATAGCCCAAGGCCCATGCATCTGACAGAGAGAGCGAGAGATTAACAATATTTCCTGACTGGACAGTTTGTGTTGATTTGGTGAAATGCTCCGCTCTGTCTGGCCTACATTCCTCTCTTGCGTTGTGTATATAACATATTTATTGAAATAAGCTACAGCAAATAGGAATAGGCTTATTACTCAGAATGTCACTTGTGTGCTGCCATGATGCGCAGTGCCAGTCAAGTGCACATCACGATGTCGTCACCATGGACGATGGCTGTCAATCATCATTGATAGACGATGCTATTGTAATATCGCCCAACCCTACTCTACTGTACCTTTTCCACTTTTTCCATCCACTTCAATATCAGTCTCTCTCTCCTTCTATCTCTAATCTCTATCCCTCCCTCTCTCTTTCTCTGATATCCTTCCTCCCTCTTTCCCTCTCTCTCCCCTCAGCAGTCCTCTGGGCTCTCTCCCACAGGTAGTGTGTAAAGAGCAGACAGTAGCGTTGGCAGAGGCATTACTGTAAAAGAACAGGACATCTCCACTGCCACTCTCTCTGCCCTAGTGTTCGATGAGGAGATACACAGAGGACAACATTTGGAACAGTATGACAGTGTGCCTTTGTGCCAATGTTCTGGATCCATCATGAGGTACAATATTCCCTTGTACTCATGGCAGTGACGTTACAACCATGGCATGGACAGACAGGACGTATTACCCTGCCTGCTTTGTGTTGTCTAGGTGAAATCCATCCATTTCCAGCACAGATAAAGAGTACACAGATAGATAAACAGACAACACGCACACGCACAAAAACAGATGCTTTTCCCCTTACCCAAGTGTCGTCATAGTAACGATGGTGTACCAGAATGAGGCTGGGATGCTGGTGAACTTGCTCGACGTGGAACCTTTCTCGGCGTAGAACATAACGGTAGCGAAGATAATAATGGCCATGGTGAGGGAGAAGAGGAGGAAGCCCAGCTCTGAGGCGCAGCTCTTCAGCGTGTACCCCAGGATGCGCAGCCCTTGAGAGTGACGGGAGAACTTGAAGATACGGAAGACCCGGAAGACCCGGAGCGTCACGAAGGCCCCGCTCACATCCTCGTTGTCTGTCATCACCAAGCCAATGTAGTAGGGCAAGATGGCCACCACGTCGATGATGCTCATCACGCTGCGCATGAAGCGGTAGCGGCTTGGCGCAGCAAACAGTCTCATGAGGTACTCTACTGTGAAGATGAGGACGCAGGCCGTGTCCATGCAGAAGAAGGCTACTGTGTAGCGATCGCCGCACGTCACCTCTTTGGTGTTAGGGGTGGCACCGCAAGGCACCGTCTCCACCACGTTGGTGAGGACTGAGATGGCGATGAAGAAGCCGGTGACATAGTAGAACACCAGGGCCATGGTGGAGGTGTGAGGGTTCTCGAAGGCCCTCCACATGGTCTCTCTGAACGTCATATTGGGAAGCTTGGCATCTTTCTTGTCCTCGTCATCGTCCATCAGTCTCTCTTGGTTCTCACGCCTACGGTCCTTGTACTCTTCGTAGCAGCAGTCTCCAATGATCTCAGGGATGATCCCGAAGAAGGACAGCTCTTCGTCGTAGGACGTGATGCACTCGGAGCGGGGGTAATGCAGCTTGCCCGTGCGATAGAAGTTGAGAACAGCGCGGAACACATCCGCGTCTCGGTCAAAAAAGTACTCTTTGGTCTCCTCATTGTAGAAAAACTCTTTCTCTGAACTGCCCAGTAAGGTGTCGGGATATCTATCTAGCGTATTCCTCCAGGTCTCAAATCGGCGTCCACTTACATTGAGGACGATGAGCTCGTCTGCGCGTTTGTTTTTCTCGGTGGGGGCGATGGGCATGGGCATGTTGGCCACGGGCATCCAGCCAATAGCAGCAGCGCGGGCGAAGGGCAGCCACGCCGCTACTCCCGACGCCATGGTGAGTCTGGCTTGGGGCGAGGACAGGGACAAGTCCACCAGCACCTTCACAACCAGCTTGGCTTCAGCTCACTCACCATCTGGAGAGAGGCAGGGGTGGGGGAGACTGTGGGGGAGGGGTGAGAGAGAGGGGAAAGGTGGGAAGGGGAGACGGCGGGGGTTAGGGAAGACAGCAGGAAAGATGGGAGGGGGAGACAGAGGGGGAGAGGGGTGAGAGAGAGACAGTGGGGGAAAGGTGGGAGGGGAAGAGAGAGGGAGAGAAATGGATGCATTATAATTAAAAAACAACATTATTTTTAAAATGTAAATGAACAAGGTAGTGTCAAGGTGAAATAGTAGGGTAGTATAAATGTAAAACATAGAAAATATGCATACCAACTTAATTATACGAAAACACAATTCCATGTAATAGACACCTGGAAGGAGTACATTACTTCCAATAGGAATAACCCTACAGTATCTTAATCTGATCATGATACGTGTAATTTAAGCCTAGAGCACATTGCAATATCCTTTAAAGATCCATTCCCCACAATTACTCTGATGTAATATAATACATGGAAATAGCATGTACTTTTTCCCTCTATTGGGTTACAGGGTTTGCTCTTCTGTGCATGATACAAATATAATAGCCAGATAGGATTGTTCAGGGTCTTCCTGCTCGCTCTTTCCATGTCATGGGAGGTTTCACATTCATAACAAATCATATTTTCTCCTTCACATCTTGGCAGACCAAGACATAGCCTACAGTTTTTTTTTAAAACAGTGCGTAGTTCTAATTCAGTGGCCTAAATTCTAGTAGAACCCGTTGTTAAAGACGGCTCCGAGGTGCAGCCCGCGGACTGGCAGTCAAGTTATTCAGTACCTGTTGAGTCAAAACTAACAGAACATTTCCAAAGGGTGTGCAACCCATTGTTTCCTTTGGAGGAATAGCCAGTGGCTAAATAAATGGATACCTTGTCATCTCGAATTTAGGTTCTACTGACATTGTTGTATTTGCCCCTCAATTTCTCAGTTTGATTTTTTTTTATCCATCTATATATAGACAAACATAACCAAGCCCTATAAAATGGCCTACGACTTTGTCAGTTCTCTCAAAATCGAAAGCTTTTACAGTCATTTGGCTGCATTAGTGTTATGAGAATACAGATGCTGCCTTGCTGAAGCAAACTAAACCAATTCTTACATAAACATCAGTCATTTAGGTTTCTGTTCATGGTAATACAATGCACTTACCCATGCACATTTCTGCATCCACAAAAATAAGAGCTTTTCCTGGGGCTAACTACTTGTAGAGCAGCTGTTGCGCCGTAGGTTGGTTACCTTTTAGAGTGTCCCTCCGAATCCACATATGAAGTTGAAATAAAAGGAGAATAACATAGCAGGATGCGATTTGGCAAGAATTGTAAGCGAAAGCACTGGAGTTTAAAACAACTGTCCAACGTTTTTCATTCAGTTTCCATTGCGAGAAAGAAGGGATAATCCCACTACTCCGACGCAAGGCTTTCGCTCCACCGCCTCTGCTGTGGGAAGCGGTAAACTACACTGAGGATCGCTCTCCTTCTAGCACATTTTAGAGTGCTGGACAGGGGTAGGCTTATCTTTCTCCGTTATCTCACTCTAATAAACGCCCCATATCTGCTTCTCTCTCTGTCGGTCTTGCTTCATCTCTCTTGCTTTCTCTCTCTCTCTCTCTCTCGCTCTCTCTCTGTCTGTCTGTCTGTCTCTCTCTCTGTCTCTCTCTCTCTTTCTCCGTCACTCCTTCTATTTATTTCCCTGACTGCTCGTTCTAGCGGTTAAATTGTCGGTTTGCCTCCGTGTGCAGCCGAGGACAGCGGGAAGAGAGAAACGCTTCGCAGCAGTGTCCGCCTTTTACCAAAAGCGCGGCAGGAAACCAATAGCCTTGGGACTCAGAACGAGGCATCAAGAAGGACAAGGTTAACCATTTCACGGATGAAAAAGAGAACATTTAAATGATTTGATCTTCATCCTCTTCTACTTGTTT
>NC_068447.1:15063816-15131316 GCF_023373465.1 Oncorhynchus keta
GGTGGCTTGTGGCAAACTTTAAACAACACTTTTTATGGATATCTTTAAGAAATGGCTTTCTTCTTGCCACTCTTCCATAAAGGCCAGATTTGTGCAATATACGACTGATTGTTGTCCTATGGACAGAGTCTCCCACCTCAGCTGTAGATCTCTGCAGTTCATCCAGAGTGATCATGGGCCTCTTGGCTGCATCTCTGTTCAGTCTTCTCCTTGTATGAGCTGAAAGTTTAGAGGGACGGCCAGGTCTTGGTAGATTTGCAGTGGTCTGATACTCCTTCCATTTCAATATTATCGCTTGCACAGTGCTCCTTGGGATGTTTAAAGCTTGGGAAACCTTTTTGTATCCAAATCCGGCTTTAAACTTCTTCACAACAGTATCTCGGACCTGCCTGGTGTGTTCCTTGTTCTTCATGATGCTCTCTGCGCTTTTAACGGACCTCTGAGACTATTACAGTGCAGGTACATTTATACGGAGACTTGATTACACACAGGTGGATTGTATTTATCATCATTAGTCATTTAGGTCAACATTGGATCATTCAGAGATCCTCACTGAACTTCTGGAGAGAGTTTGCTGCACTGAAAGTAAAGGGGCTGAATAATTTTGCACGCCCAATTTTTCAGTTTTTGATTTGTTAAAAAAGTTTGAAATATCCAATAAATGTCGTTCCACTTCATGATTGTGTCCCACTTGTTGTTGATTCTTCACAAAAAAATACAGTTTTATATCTTTATGTTTGAAGCCTGAAATGTGGCAAAAGGTCGCAAAGTTCAAGGGGGCCGAATACTTTCGCAAGGCACTGTATATATAGAAGACACTTACATATACATATCTAGGATATGTATTTTATCCTTGCAGCCAGCAGCACTCAAAGTCTTTTCTCTGAGATGAAATATAAGGTTTTCCTAGCTCTCGCCATATATATATATATACTGTATGACATATCCACATATCCATATACTGTATCGTGGGGCAGCAGGTAGCCTAGTGGTTAGAGCGTTGGGCCATCGAACTCCCCAAGCTGACGAGGTAAACATCTCTCATTCTGCCCCGGGCGCCGTGGATGTTGATTAAGGCAGCCCCCTGCACCTTTCTGATTCAGAGGGGTTGGGTTAAATGCGCAAGACACATTTCAGTTGAATACATTCAGTTGGACAACTGACTAGCTATCCATATATGACAGCTAGTCTACAGAATAATACATGAATCCTCTGGCAAGTCTTGAGATCCTGCATGCAGAGCATCTTGTCAGCATTAATTGTACAGTAAACATCAGGTATCACAGTGGACAGCTATCTGATTCTGTTGACCATACATGGGATAATCTAGGCAGTGGTGTCCCTACAGCCTGGAGTTGTGTGTAAGTGTGTTCTGTCCTTGCAGCACTCAACCTCTTTTCTCTGAGATGGGAGATAATGTTTTCCTGGCTCTTGCCAACACAGAAGAAGCCTAATGCTGTGATCTGATAAGCACACAGCCCTGATGGAAGTGTTGAGGTAAAGGTGACAAGGAGATGCCCCCAATCTATCACACTTAGAGGTGTGACCTTGCCATCAGTTGTGTCACGCTGCTTCAAGGCAGGCACAGGGACACACGTATGCACACACATGCAGATAAACTCACAGACATTGGGCCAGTGATGCACACAGACTAACAGGCCCATACACACCTTCTACATTCTGTCCAATGCATTTTTCCCACAACTCAACAACAACTTGCAGACCTTTTGTTTTGACATTTTTCCCTGTGTGTGTGTGTGTGTGTGTGTGTGTGTGTGTGTGTGTGTGTGTGTGTGTGTGTGTGTGTGTGTGTGTGTGTGTGTGTGTGTGTGTGTGTGTGTGTGTGTGTGTGTGTGTGTGTGTGTGTGTCTGTTTGTTTGCTTTCAATTATTAATTAAGTCACTTACCCATTTAGTCTGTCTAATCCCCATCAGGTATCTGAAGTCTTCCTTCGGGGATTTAGGCTGGCGGTGCTCGAGTTTATCCCCGCTGTTCCGTACAGAGACTTGGCACTGGCTCTGTCTGCTACTCAGCGCAGCTCAGGGAGCCAGCCAGCCAG
Organism: Oncorhynchus keta; assembly: GCF_023373465.1. Taxonomy (NCBI): domain Eukaryota; kingdom Metazoa; phylum Chordata; class Actinopteri; order Salmoniformes; family Salmonidae; genus Oncorhynchus; species Oncorhynchus keta. Next base: position 15,065,876 of record NC_068447.1, read on the forward strand.
CCACTGGCACAGGGGGGTAATGGATGAGCCAGGCCCCCCTTCCTGGCCCCACTCCAGCTCACTAAGAGGCTAAGACAGCACATCCCAGATTTCTCCAAATGTCACACTTTGTCTGCCCCTAACCGAGCCCTAAATTGACTTCACTCTCACCTGGGAGCTGAGAGAAGAGGTGCCATAACAGCAGGTTACTCATCCTCGCCATATCCAATGATGATAACAGTAGGCCTAGGAATGGCTATTTTGTTTGTGTAGAACTCTTTCAAATACATATAAATCTCAAGGCAGATCGTATAAATGCTAAATAAGTATTACCCCTTTGTCTTAATAAGGGCATGAATTTTGACTTCAATAAGGACCAACCACGCAGAAAACCTGTAGTGTAAGTTCAAATGTAATTGTATTCAACATTCTAGCTTGTAGAGGACCTGGGAGGAACATTACATTAAAACACTGTAATGTGCCAGACGTTGGTGGATCTAGAACTTCACCCGTCTGGTCCCCAGGCAAGGGTCTACCAGACTCTGGGAAGGGAACACGGGATGACAGTGGAAGTTGATCAAAGTAAAACCAAAGTGTTTCTCTTTCATCAGAGTTACAGATGAACAACAGAATGACGATGTTATACATTTAAAATGGCCTCCTATAGGCTCAGGAGCCAATTACAATGGGAATACCAAACAAATCATGATGTGATTGGTTAAATGTAGACCGTCAATATTAGTAAGAATTTGTTCTTAACTGACTTGCCTAGTTAAATAAAGGTTAAATAAATAAATCATCATCCCAGCTTTCTCCTTAGGCCACCAGACTAACTTTAAGCATCAGCTGTCAGAGCAGCTTACAGATCATTGTACCTGCCCATCTGTAAATAGCCCACCCAACTACCCCATCCCCAAATTGTTATTTATGTATTTATCTTGCTCCTTTGCACCCCAGTATCTCTACTTGCAGATTAATCTTCTGCACATCTATCACTCCAGTGTTGAATTGCTTAATTGCAATTATTTTGCCACTATGGCCTATTCATTACCTTACCTCCCTAATCTTACTTAATTTGCACACACTGTATATAGACTTTTCTATTGTGTTATTGACTGTACGTTTGTTTAGTCCCTGTGTAACTCTGTGCTGTTGTTTGTGTCACACTGCTTTGCTTTATCTTGGCCAGGTCGCAGTTGTACATGAGAACTTGTTCTCAACTAGCCTACCTGGTGAAATGAAAAAATAAAACAGGCAGGACAACAGGAGGTACAAGAAGCTCATTTCCCCTCCAGTACTGCCTGCCTGTTGGCTACTGACTGTCGCGGAGGAGGAAGAAGCAGGAAGGCAATAACAGATATCTTGACCTTCCTGCTAAACACACAGAAACCTTCCTGAACTAGCAGTTACACAACCTTCAAAACAGTGGAGGCTGATGGGAGGAGATATAGGAGGATGTATCAGTGTAATGGCTGGAATGGTATCAAAGGGCTCCTGAGTGGCGCAGTGGTCTAAGGCACTGCATCTCAGAGCAAGAGGTGTCACTACAGTACCTGGTTCAAATCCAGGCTGTATCACATCTGGCTGTGATTGGGAGTACCATAGAGTGGTACACAATTGGACCAGTGTTGTCTGGAGTAGGCTGTCAATGTAAATAAGAATTTGTTCATAACTGACTTGCCTAGTAAAACATATGGGAACCACATTTGACTCTGTTCCATTTATTCTACTCCAGCCACAAGCCTGATCTGCTTCAGTGGAATAGGGAGGGCGAGTCACTTCTGTGTGTCAATAAAACTGCGGTATACTAACCACAAATGGACTGCTGTCAGTAAGGTACCTCTCCCTGAATCCTACAGTGTGATTATAGGACCAAGTAGCAATCTACATGTCACAACATGTACACCTACAGTTAACAGATGCTCTATTCCTAAAATCACTCACAGTCAGAGAGACACACAGTCAATGTAACCTTTCCAGGACAGCTCAAAGACACCTATAGTAGTGCATATTTGACTATACATGGTTAGCTGCAAATGGTACCTTTGACCTCTAGTCTAAACACCTCTTGAGAACACTAATCATGCTCACAGACGCCTTGACAGAAGCAATACGCTAAAGCACAGGCCTAATTTAAACCGCTGTATAAGGTTAACCACTTTGGAAACACACACAAGCTTAACATTGACTCGGCTCCGTTGTGGAAACTTCCAGGGGAGAGTCAAGGTTAAAAGAGCAACAGCACGTTCAGTCCAACGGGCTAAAAGTCTCTCTGGCTCATCTAATACCTCTAACTCAGATTAATGGAGCGTTCAATTCTCATTCAAATTGCTCCTGTGCATCCAATGAATGGATCTGTGCAGTGAAACACTCCAAATGTTTACTTTCACTCACTGAGGAGCCAGTCACCTGGCTGGATGCTCCATTGAGTGATTCTGTCAGACGTGGAATCACAACAGGCTCTTTGTTTCTGCTATTTACACAGTCAAGGCTGGATAGGCCTGCATGACATTACCAAGACTACTGGCATTTGTAAAGTTAAATAAATCCTTTGCTCTCTGTCTGTCTGTCTGTCTGTCTGTCTGTCTGTCTGTCTGTCTGTCTGTCTGTCTGTCTGTCTGTCTGTCTGTCTGTCTGTCTGTCTGTCTGTCTCTCTCTCTCTCTCTCTTCTCTCTCTCTCTCTCTCTCTCTCTCTCTCTCTCTCTCTCTCTCTCTCTCTCTCTCTCTCTCTCTCTCTCTCTCTCTCTCTCTGTCTCTCTCTCTCTCTCTCTCTCTCTCTCTCTCTCTCTCTCTCTCTCTCTCTCTCTCTCTCTCTCTCTCTCTCTCTCTCTCTCTCTCTCTCTCTCTCTCTCTCTCTCTCTCTTTCTCTGTAGCTATCTCTATTTTTCTCTCTTTCTCTCTCTCTTTCATTAGGATTAATCTCCCCATCAGACTGGTCTCTGCCAGTCTCTGCCTGGTTGATTGCTGGACTACCTGGTTGGAAGTCCGTAGTATTTGACTAGGCGGTGAGACTAATTAAAATCAGTGGGGGTTAATAGGCTGTCTCCCTGGCTAGACACCATGTTAATTAGAGCAGGTAGGTCTGAGTGAGACAGCTATGGAGGCGAATGGGGGTTAGCTGGGAAAAGCTTCTCCATTGATGCAAATCCAGTGTTATATACAGTAGCTTTATGTTAGCTGTTACATAACATAAGAAGTAAAACTATTCTTAAACCAGGCAGAATCCCCACATTAATGTATTCAGTGCATTGAGTTAATTTTCTCTCCTCAACTGGTGAGGGTATGCTAAAGTCCGACTTGAGGAAGGCTGAGAAGCCAGTGTTGAGAGTGTACAGGAGTCAGGATTAGTGATGTGGAACTGTGGTTCACCTCAGCCAAGCAAACATGTGTTTCCTACTCCAGTCTGATAGGGGCCTAAGCCCATATGTCTGTTCTCTACATTATCTCTGATTGGATTCCTTCATATGGCTGGTGGACGTACAGCAGAGTGCTCTAAGCAGGCAAAGTGGGCTATAGTTTCTATCGCACTGAAATAAACAACAATACTGTTTTACTCACAATATTTGCAGGGGTAATTATCTCGTAACTAGGCATTAATAATGTCTGTGAGAAGGCGGCAATTATTTATGTATATTTAAAGTAAGCAGCATAAAATGTTGTTTTGCTCAATAGAGTTGCTAGCTGCAGTAAAGTAAGAGAAATGACAGAGGGAAGACATTGAGCCAAACAGAACTAACCAACCGAGCAGTGCCTCGCTCTCTGAACCAAACAGAAATTACCCAGCCTCGTTCTCTGAACCAAACAGAAATGACCCAGCCTCGCTCTCTGAAGCAAACAGAAATGACCCAGCCTCGCTCTCTGAAGCAAACAGAACTTATCCAGCCTCGCTCTCTGAACCAAACAGAAATTACCCAGCCTCGCTCTCTGAAGCAAACAGAACTTATCCAGCCTCGCTCGCTGAACCAAACAGAACTTACCCAGCCTCGCTCGCTGAACCAAACAGAAATTACCCAGTCTCGCTCTCTGAAGCAAACAGAACTTACCCATTACCCAGCCTTGCTCGCTGAACCAAACAGAACTTACCCAGCCTCGCTCGCTGAACCAAACAGAACTTACCCAGCCTCGCTCTCTGAACCCAAAATAACTAACAAAGTCTCGCTCTCACACTCTCACGTCAGAATTAGACAGTTCTTTCAAACCTCAAATTTCGAAGTTGTCCCAAGTGTCACATTTTCAAAGTGTTTAAGGTTAAGTTTAGGCATTAACTCTGAATGGTTAAGGTAAGGGTTCACATTTGGGATAGGCTTAAAACAAAAATATCACAAAACTTTCTTTCACTGGATATGCAACCTTTGGAATCAGAGGCAGATGCTTACGCCCATCCTCCATCCCCATCGACAATGCCCTAGCAAAACCCAAACCTAGATTAAGGGAGTGCTCACTGTTGCCCCTAATGGCTGGTTTCCATGTCATCAGACATGGATGGATGTCGAATACTGACTTATATCATGGGTGACCTGCCTGCTCTGTCACATGTACAAGAGAAAGACCACGTCCAGATGGGAAACTAGGGGCAACACACTGTCCTTATCTAAAACAGGGCAGAGACAGCCAAACGCCACCGGGGTTACTATCTCACAGGGTGTGTGTGTGTGTGTGTGTGTGTGTGTGTGTGTGTGTGTGTGTGTGTGTGTGTGTGTGTGTGTGTGTGTGTGTGTGTGTGTGTGTGTGTGTGTGTGTGTGTGAAAGAGAGATTATGCCTATCCCAGAACCCCCCCCCTTCCACACTTATTTCAATTTGAGGAGTGACTTTGACAAGATCAGATGACCTTGTGAGGTCGGGGAGGGCTACTGAGTGGTGTTGAGGATAGCACCACAGTGTTATGGAGCAGGGAGCTACAGGGAGGTTGAGCCCATCTCACTGCCTAATGGTCATAACATAGAGATGAGGTAGAGGCCAATGCTTATACAGTAACCATGACAACCATGGTTTCAGGATAGAGACTGTTTGGTGGTTCGTCTCATTCTGGTTGGCTTGCAGTCAGATTTTGTGATATTGTGCGTGGGGTGTGTGTTGATATCTTTTATAATCCAATTTGCCATTAAAGCATTTTGATGGAGGCAAGGCTTTCTATGCATCAAACATTATTTATGTAACCATCATGATGGACTCTGACGTGTGTATGTGTTTGTGTGTGTGCTTGCCAAAAAACAGGTTCTGAGACTCCAGGCCACCACACAGACAATGTTTTGAAAAAAATGTATTACCCCTTTTTTCTCCCCAATTTCGTGGTATCCAATTGGTAGTAGTTACAGTCTTGTCTCATCGCTCCAACTCCCATATGGACTCGGGAGAGGCGAAGGTCGAGAGCCATGCGTCCTCTGAAACACAACCCAAGCAGCACTGCTTCTTGACACAACGCACATCCAAACTGGAAGCCAGCCGCACCAATGTGTCGGAGGAAACACCGCACACCTGGCGTCCTGGTCAGCGTGCACTGCACCCGGCCCACCACAGGAGTCGCTAGTGCGCGATGAGACAAGGATATCCCTGCCGGCCAAACCCCCCCTAACACGGACGACACTGGGCTGCGACAGAGCCTGTTGCTCGAACCCAGAATCTCTGGTGGCACAGCCTTAGACCACTGTGCCACCCGGGAGGCCCACACAGACAATGTTATACAGGTTTCAAGAGGTTTAAATGAACAAAGCTCAGGGTTCACACCATTCACACCAGTCCCAGAGATAGTCCATGCTACTGGAGGGTTGTTAAGATGGCCGCCTCAGCCACCCGTCGGTTTCTCATCTGTTGTTGGTGCGTTTGTTCTTTCGGCATTTGTACCTCGTCGTCTGTTGTCATCAAGCGTCAGTGTAACCCAGCCCATGGTCCGGTCCAGTGCAGGCCAGAGGGGGAGAGGAAAACATGCATAAGCAGAAAGCTATTATGAACAGACGTATTTGACCACACTGACACTTGTATGGTCCCCCTCTGGTTTCAAAGTCATCAGCAGCTGGGTAGCACAACAGCAGTTCGACGTGGTCTTCTTCCTCCAGCAGCAGCCGGAAGTGAGCTCAGGTAGCTCGTTAGTCAATCCAGCCCAGGTGTGGCAGACCTGGTTCAACTCCAGTCTCCAACGAGGCCAGTGAAGGGGGAGGAGTCTACTGTACAATAAACAATTAGGATACGCAAAAGGGAGAAACACAGCAATGCATAGGCATGTACTTTTATTTAATATGGATCGCCATAATAAATCAATAAAACAGTACATATAGCATTATTACATCACTACATATAGTACCAGTCATAAGTTTGGACAGACCTACTCATTTCAGGGTTTTTCTTTATTGTTACTATGTTCTGCATTGTAGAATAATAGTGAAGATATCATATCTATGAAATAACACATATGGAATAATGTAGTAACCTGTAACGAGTGCGTTGAAAGTCGGGAAGCAAGTTCAGGGAGTGAGTGTTTTAATAAATAAAAATAAACAATGAACACGAAACACAAACAACGCACTGTCATGAAAACAGAGTCAATAAGACCCAAGGAAAGAACCAAGAGGCGTGACAGATATAGAGAAGATAATCAAGGGGGTGATGGAGTCCAGGTGAGTGTCATGAAGCGCAGGTGCGCGAGACGATGGTGACAGGTGTGCGGGATAATCAGCAGCCTGATGACGTAGAGGCCGGAGAGGGAGGATACGTGACAGTACCCCCTCCCAGACGTGCGGGCCCAGCCGCAGGACACCGTCAAAGGGGATGAATACGGGGATCAGGAGTGGACCGGTCACCTCTGCTGATGCGTGAGAACCTGTCACACCAGCTGAGGCATGGGAAGCTGCCGAGTCAGCTGGGGTGCGGGAACCTGACAAATCGGCTGAGGCAGGGAGCCTGGGAATCCGGCTTAGGCATGGGAACCTGATGAGCCTTTGGAAGAGGAGGAGCCTGGCGATCCGGCTGAGGCATGAAAGCCCGACTAGCCTGCTGAGGCAGGGAAGCTTGATGGTCTGGTTGAGGCATGAGAGCCTGTAGCAGTTCCCCGACCCGATGTCATATGTTTCCACAGCCACTGTCTCAGCCTGTGACAGGGCATACACGTGACTCCTGGGAATGCGGCGTCTACCAGGAGATTTATCGCACAATTCCCCCGTCGATGGTGTGGTAATTGAGTTGCCTTCTTTTTGGAGAATTTCCGTTGCCATGAAACAGTGGGGTCATGACATGCTAACCAGGGTAGGCCTAGCACCATGGGAAACACAGGAGAGTCAATGAGAAAGAGACTGATTCTCTCTGTGTGACCCCCCTGCGTCACCATGCCCGAGGAGCGGTGGCCTCCCTAATCATCCTTGACCCTAATGGTCGACTATCTAAAGCGTGAACTGGGAAGGGCATAGCCACAGGAATGATGGGGATCCCTAACCTATGGGCAAATGATCTGTCAATAAAATTCCCAGCCGCCCCTGAATTGACGAGCGCCTTATGCTGGGAATGCGGGGAAAACTCAGGAAAAGTAACGAACAAAAACATGTGTGCAACAGAGGGCTCTGGATGAAAATGGTGCCTTCTCACCCGAGGTGACGTCAGAATGCCCTGCCTGCTGCCTCGACCCCCAAAGGAACCAACCCGGCACCAACCGGCAGTGTGTCCACTGCGGCCACAGATGGCGCATGAGACGGAACCCCTTCCAGTCTCCCTGAGAGCAGCACCACCCAGCTCCATGGGCATTGGAGCGGTGGTGCTGGGGGATGGAACCAACAGACCCCGATTTGGATGTCCGCGGGTAGCCAGCAGGTTATCCAGCCGAATGGACAGGTCCGCAAGCAGGCCAACTCTCGACGGACGTCCTCGCGCAAACTGCAGCGATAGTGGTCGATCAGGGCCCTGTCGTTCAATCCCACTCCAGGGGCCAGGGTTTGTAAGTCCAAAGCAAACTCCTGTGCGCTTCTCGTCCCCTGCCGCAGGCGGAAAAGACATTTACCCGCCGCTCTACCCTCGGGCGGGTGGTCGAAGACTGCCCAGAAACGACCGGTGAACTCCTCAAAGTGGTCCAGCACCTCATCTCCTTCCACCCACACGGCATTGGCCCACTCCAGGGCTTTTCCCGAGAGGCATGAGATGAGGGCGGACACCCTTTCACGGCCCGAAGGAGCCGGGTGGACGGTTTCCAGGTATTTCTCAAACTGCAGCAGAAAACCCTGGCAGCGGGCAGTCGTAACATCATACTCCCCGGGGAGGGCGAGGCTTATCCCACTGGAACCGGGTGCAGGGGGAGCGAGTAGTGGAGGCCCCTGTTGTGCTGGTGGAGGTGCTGGAGGAACTCTCCGTCTCTCCCAGCGGTCCATAGCTTGGACGACGCGGTCCATGGCGGCGTTGAGATGGTGGAGCATCGCTGTGTGTTCCTGGACGCTCCTCGACAACCATACCAGGGGCATCTGCTCCTGGTGACTCCATATTCGGGTGTGGTATTCTGTAAGGGGTGCGTAACTGGTGGCAGCGAAGTCAGATGCAAGAGAGCAGAACCGGGTAATAACTGGAGCAGTTTAATATATATGCTTATATAAGACTGCTTTGCAAACATTGTACACAACATGCTGTTGTGGTCAAGTGATTCTAAACAGGGTTTAGCCTAGAGGTAACCATCAGTCACTCACATTGACCGGTACTTCCGCCAGCATGTTCTCTTGCACCAAACAGTTGCTCCTATCCAAGTTAGGATATTTCACCTTGTCTTGCTGCAAAGCCTCAGATATTGTGCATTATTACTTCATCAACAAATTAAAAACTGGTGACCTAACCTAGGGTCAGCATTTAAAAAAAACTGAGATTGTCGTATCTGTCTACAATGTGTTCATGACAGGTGTTAGCATTATGAGTTAGGCAATACATTCCTTCTCTGTTGGTACTCTATATTTAAGCAATAAGGCCTGAGGGGTGTGGTATATTGGCCATATGCCACAAACCTCAGAGGTGTCTTATTGCTATTATAAACTGGTTACCAACGTAATTAGAGCAGTAAAAATAAATGTCTTGTCAGACAATTATTATTTTCGGAATAATAATACTATTCTGTATAGTATTAGACCTGTTGGGGGAGTCAGTATGGGTCAGCGATGGATCAGTGGGGACTGGCACTATTTCCATCCTCACTTTGAGGAGTAGGAGAGAGCCTGAGGGACCGCACGTACGCAGGCACGCACGCACATACGCAGGCACACACACACACACACACACACACACACACACACACACACACACACACACACACACACACACACACACACACACACACACACACACACACACACACACACACACACACACGTATAGAGAGAGTGAGATCCATGGGCCTGGGGGGCGGTAGTAGAGATAGTCAATGACTGGGGTGGTTGGGGTCTTTGACAATTTTTAGGGCCTTTCTCTGACACCGCCTAGTGTAGAGGTCCTAGATGGCAGGCAGCTAAGCCCCAGAGATGTACTGGGCTGTGCGCACTACCCTCTGTAGTGCCTTGCGGTCGGAGGCCGAGCAATTGCCGTACCAGGCTGTGATGCAACCAGTCAGGAGGAGGCTCTCGATGTTGCAGCTGTAGGACCTGAGGGGAATAGGCTTTGTCGTGCCCTCTTCACGACTGTTTTGGTGTGTTGGGACCATTCTAGTTTGTAGGTGATGTGGACACCAAGGAACTTTAAGCTCTCAACCTGCTCCACTACAGCCCTGTTGATGAGAATGTGGGCGTGCTCTGTCTTCCTTTTCCTGTAGTCCACAATCATCTCCTTAGTCTTGGTTACGTTGAGGGATAGGTTGATATTCTGGCACCACCCGGCCAGGTCTCTGACCTCCTCCCTATAGGCTGTCTCGTCCTTGTCGGTGATCAGGCCTACCACTGTTGTGTCGTCTGCAAACTTAATGATGGTGTTGGAGTGGTGCCTGGCCATGCAGTCGTGGGTGAACAGGGAGTACAGGAGGGTACTGAGCACGCACCCCTGGGGGGCTCCAGTGTTGAGGATGACCATGTTCACACATTATGTGCATACCAGTAGACCCATATTGAAAATATATTCTAGTCTCAATGTGACCGCCTGGTTCAGTACGGGATTGGTGATGGATTAATGGATATATAACATTTTGAGGCACAAATGCCTGTTATTTGAACATCTTTAAATGTATCCCATGCTTACAGCCCTCGTAACTCCCTGTCCCTTAAACCCTATAAGTCTAAGCACCATAATCCCTTTATCCCCCGGTAAATGTATTTACTCTATCTCATCTGCGCCTGTTACCAATTAGACGGAGCCGTGTCAAACCTTGCCGAGAGGAGTGCTGGGGACTTAAAAAGAGGTAATTAACGAGCAAAAGTAAACTACCTCTGGTCCTGTGTCTCGTCTCCTCTCCTCTTCCCTCCTCTCATCTATTCTCCTCTCCTCTCAGTCAGACAAACAACCCTTTTATGATGGCTAGTATCCATGTTATGACGTTTGGAGACAAGCTGTGAGGAGAAATCGAATCATTAGAATGGTAACATCTTATCTATTTGATTAAAGGCAAACATGCAGCTAAATGTTAATCAAGTAAATAGCCATGAGGTACTCCAAACATCCACAGGGGATGGTAATAATGAGCAATGTTGCCTGAGACCTGTGATAACTCCCTAAACTGGTTCCTAGTCTTTAGCTTAGTAAAGGCACTTAGATGACTACTAGCATTTGGCCTATATATGGAGATTGTTCCTGGCCTCTAATTGCCTTTTACCTTACCTGCTCTCTGTTGAACTTTCCTCCTCGTCCCCCCTGTGTCCTCCTCCTTTATTCTCCTCCTCCTTTACCCTCCTCCTCCTTTACCCTCTTTGTCCCCCCTCCTCTTTTACCCTCCTCCTCCTCCTCCTTTACCCTCCTTGTGCCACCCCCTCCTCCTCCTCCTTTATTCTCCTCCTCCTTTACCCTCCTCCTCCTTTACCCTCCTTGTCCCCCCTCCTCTTTTACCCTCCTCCTCCTTTACCCTCCTTGTGCCACTCCCTCCTCCTCCTTTACCCTCCTCCTCCTCCTCCTCCTCCTTTACCCTCATTGTGCCACCCCCTCCTCCTCCTATACCCTCCTTGTGCCGCCCCATCCTCCTCCTTTACCCTCCTTGTGCCACCCCCTCCTCCTCCTTTACCCTCCTCCTCCTCCTCCTTTACCCTCCTTGTGCCGCCCCCTCCTCCTCCTTTACCCTCCTCCTCCTCCTCCTTTACCCTCCTTGTGCCACCCCCTCCTCCTCCTTTACCCTCCTCCTCCTCCTTTACCCTCCTTGTGCCACCCCCTCCTCCTCCTTTACCCTCCTCCTCCTCCTCCTTTACCCTCCTTGTGCCACCCCCTCCTCCTCCTTTACCCTCCTCCTCCGCCTCCTCCTTTACCCTCCTCCTCCTCCTCCTTTACCCTCCTCCTCCTCCTCCTCCTTTACCCTTCTTGTGCCACCCCCTCCTCCTCCTTTACCCTCCTTGTGCCACCCCCTTCCTCCTCCTTTACCCTCCTCCTTCTTTACCCTCCTCCTCCTCCTTTACCCTCCCTCCTCCTCCTCCTTTACCCTCCTCCTCCTCCTCCTTCTTTACCCTCCTCCTCCTCCTCCTTTACCCTCCTCCTCCTCCTCCTCCTCCTCCTTTACCCTCCTCCTCCCTCCTTCTTTACCCTCCTCCTCCTCCTCCTTTACCCTCCTCCTCCTCCTCCTTCTTTACCTTCCTCCTCCTCCTCCTTTACCCTCCTCCTCCCGCGACACCAGCTAAAGGTCTTGTTCGTCTACCATCTGACAGTGGGCCGAAACTCCTTTACTCAGGTGTTCTCTGGGTCACCTGCCAAACAAACACCTAGCCCTGCTGTAAGAAGGTGGGGCCGATGCCAAATCAATAGAGCCTTGGAGCAAGTAACTAAAACTACAGCTGTGATGGCTGACACCCTTACCAACCAGGTTTCTCACAAACATTTTGATTTGATTTGTCTGAATGACAAAATCTACCCTAAATACTGTGGATAAGTAAAGGTCATGCCATGGAAACATGTATTTTTCCATCGTTCTAGATTTAATTCATCTTCATGTGTCTCCGGCTGGCTGATACAGATGGTGTTTATATCACTCTGTGATATTAGTTCATTTCTGCTGCTTAGCTCCAAATGGTTGTCTTCATTATTTATATCCACATTAGCAATTAACCATGACCTTATTAGAGATGAATTATATTCATTTGTTCATTCAGACATACTGAGTTCAATCGAGTACAGACAATTGAATGAACAACAAAGACGGAATGCAACATGACATTTTATTAAATAGTTTGGGGAATGGCCTTGTCTAAGAGGGGAAGCCTTGTGCGAGGCTGCTGGCACTGAAACCCCCCTGCTGAGGGAAAGGAGTTCCAATGAGGGTTTTGAAGGTTATTATAGCTGGTGGTGGTGGGGAGGTAGAGGGTTGTCCAGAACTGTTAATGAAAAACAGCAAGTGAGAGAACGAGGGTAAGATAACATGTAAATACATCCCAACATTTATGCCACTTGGTTGAGAGAGAGGAAGGTGATAATTGCAAGTAGGAGGAATGTGCATTAATGTGCCGTGCTCATAGGCTATATGGTAAATAGGTGAATGACATTCTTCACATGGCTAATAGGAAAGAGGAGAAGCAACAAGACGCTATGCTGATGATGATACATTTGTATTCATTTCCACTATGCCCGTAGAATAGGAAAGTGTATTATGTTATGTTACTGGATGAAGTTAAAAGTGCATTTATACCAGCCTTTCTGGTTGAACTTTCCTAAACTACATACAGTGCAATCGGAAAGTATTCAGACCCCTTGACTTTTTCCACTAAAATGTATTAAATCATTTTTTTGCCCTCATCAATCAACACACAGGTTTTTAGAAATGTCTGCAAATGTATTAAAAATAAAAAACTGAAATACCTTATTTACATAAGTATTCAGACCATTTGCTGTGAGACTCAAAATTTAGCTCAGGTGCATCCTGTTTCCATTGATCATCTGTGAGGTGTTTCTACAACTTGATTCGAGTCCACCTGTTGTAAATTCTATTAATTGGATTTGGAAAGGCACACACCTACCTGTCTATATAATGTCCCACAGTTGGCAGTGCAAGTCAGAGCAAAAACCAAGCCATGTTGTTGAAGGCAGAGCGCCGAGACAGGATTGTGTCGAGGCACAGATCTGGGGAAGGGTACCAAGGGTACCAAAAAATGTCTGCAGCATTGAAGGTCCCCAAGAACACAGTGGCCTCCATCATTATTAAATGGAAGAACGTGGCACCATCCCTACGGTGAAGCATGGTGGTGGCAGCATCATGCTGTGGGGATGTTTTTCAGTGGCGGGACTCGGAGACTAGTCAGGATCAAGAGAAAAATGAACAGAGCAAATTACAGAGAGATCCTTGATGAAAACCTGCTCCAGAGCGCTCAGGACCTCAGACTGGGGCGAAGGTTCACTTTCCAACAGGACAACAACCCTAAGCACACAGCCAAGACAACGCAGGAGTGGCTTCGGGACAAGCCTCTGAATGTCCTTGAGTGAGTGGCCCAGTCAGTGCCCGGACTTGAACCCGATCGAACATCTCTGTAGAGACCTGAAAATAGCTGTGCAGCAACGCTCCCCATCCAACCTGACAGAGCTTGAGAGGATCTTCAGAGAAGAATGGGAGAAACTCCCCAAATACAGGTGTGCCAAGCTTGTAGCGTCTTAACCAAGAAGACTAGAGGTTGTAATCGCTTCAACAAAGTACTGCGTAAAAAGGGTCGGAATAGTTATGTAAATGTTATATTTCCGTTGTTTTTTTGCAAAAATGTTTTTGCTTTGTCATTATGGGGTATTGTGATGTCATTATGGGGTATTGTGATGTCATCATGGGGTATTGTGATGTCATTATGGGGTATTGTGATGTCATTATGGGGTATTGTGTGTAGATTGATGAGGGAAACAACAATGTAATCCCTTTTAGAAAAAGGCTGTAACATAATAAAATGTGGAAGAAGTCAAGGGGTCTGAATACTTTCCGAAAAGCACTGTACACATGCCCCCTTACTTCATATCTCAATCGTTCTTCTTTGGCTGTGTAATAATTAACTTGCGGACTCTGTTTATTATGTGATTAATTCCATCCCCACTAGGCTCCTGCTTAATATGCTTTTCAGATATAAAGTCAAAGGAAAGAAAATGGCTTCAGTACCAGAAGTTGTACCTTTGTGTCTCACTGAAACAAGACATTTATTAAAGTCCGTCTGTAGTAGTGACCACAGCAGACCGAGCAGAGCCCAGCCTCCATAGTGACCACAGCAGACCGAGCAGAGCCCAGCCTCCATAGTGACCACAGCAGACCGAGCAGAGCCCAGCCTCCATAGTGACCACAGCAGACCGAGCAGAGCCCAGCCTCCATAGTGACCACAGCAGACCGAGCAGAGCCCAGCCTCCATAGTGACCACAGCAGACCGAGCAGAGCCCAGCCTCCATAGTGACCACAGCAGACCGAGCAGAGCCCAGCCTCCATAGTGACCACAGCAGACCGAGCAGAGCCCAGCCTCCAGTCATAGTATGTTTAATGCAGGCAGCACTCCAGAGGCAGAGTTGGACTGTTTTCAGAGTAAATTAATCCATTCCTTAATTATATGTCATCTGCTTTGCTCTGTGGCATATGTGATTGTTTGCTAACCTCACATGTTGTTTCCCCGTAAAAAGGCCTGTTCTGGTCGTGACTTATTAGGAAAAGGGGAAGGGTTTGGCTTTGGGGAATAGCTACAATAAAGGCTTGTCTTCATAAAAAAGGCAAGCATCTAAAGCTGCTCCCAGTGTCATTAGAAAACAGCCTTGAATTGAATCTATAGTCAGTTAAAGAATGGCCAGTTTAGATAGTGAACACGTCTGGAGCAGTGTTGATGGTCAAAACATTAGGAACATCTGCTCTTTCCATCACATGTTAAATCCACTTCAACAAGGGGACGGGGTTTCCCAATATTCGGAAGTGAATGTGATTTGTTAAGCATTAAGACTATTTAGGATCCTTCTCACTTCATCAACATTACTTTTGAAGATAAAATACACGTCATATTAGGGACATTATACCAGTAGTGTCACGACTCCTACCGAAGGTGGCTCCTCTTCCTGTTCGGGTGGCGCTCGGCGGTCGTCGTCACCGGCCTACTAGCTGCCACGGATCCTTTTCCTCCCCCTTGTCTGTTTATTAGTTACACCTGTGTTTTAGTTAGGTTAATTGGTTGGGCTTTTTATCCAGCCGGCCCGCCTGCTGGGTGTGCGGGATTGTTTTATGTGTACTCGTGTACACGCCTGTAAGTCACGGTTTTGCGTGTACGTGTGTTGTTCGGGACTGTTTAGTTCCCCTGTATTTTGGGGCAGTTGTTTGAGTGGCGTCGTTACTCTGAACTCTCTGTTTCCTGCGTCTGTCTTCTTCCTCCACTACACCCCGGGCATTACAAGTACTGTAGCTCAATATACAGTGTTTCTTCATAATTTTTCTCACAAACTACCAATAAAAGACAACTCTTTCACTGACAACATGATCTGCCCTAGTGTTCTGGAACCTTCTGTATGAAAATGGTTTAACAAAAACAAATCCATTAATGTGGTTTAGTCTAAAAAGGAAAGATATTCAATAGTTGTACTGTGCTTGAGCTGACAACTGTTGAATAGCTTTTAAAAAGAATGAAGAAATGTGAGAGGTTTGCTACTCAAGAGTCTTTATGAAAACACGCTGCCTTTCTGTGTGCTTCTTAGCCTGTGCTGTGTGTGTTTAGCCTTATGAATCAGACAAGTCTGCTTAGAGAAGTGATGAATAACTCCATATCAAAGATGCTTGTTATCCCTGTCTGGAAGGAATTCTCTCTCTCTCTCTCTCCTCTCTCTCTCTCTCTCTTTCTCTTTCTCACACACACACACACACACACACACACACACACACACACACACACACACACACACACACACACACACACACACACACACACACACACACACACACACACACACACACACACACACACACACACACACACCTTCCTCTCTCTCTCATCACTCTCATCTCATCTCTCAATCTCTCAATTCAACTCAAAAGGCTTTCTCACTCTCTCAGAAGCATTAGAGATGGAAGACTCTTTACACAACATTATGATGACACAAACTAGGTCCAGGAGAGATACTTGTGTAAAGAGATGGATGTAATTCAAATCTCTCTTTAAGAAATTACATTTACACTACATACCCTCCTCTGAGTGGTACAGAGTAAAGACAACCTCTCTCCCACACCACATGTCCCTGCAAGAATTACCTTAATTACCTTCATACCAATGGACAGCATTTTTGTTCTTTTAAAATATACACACATTTGTAAATCATTGCATTAATCAAGTGTGCAACACTATGTGCAATATGGTTTAGATCCTCCTGTATAGTGTTAGTCTATATACTATGGTATTTACAGTATGCTAATAGCTGAACTCACACATGAAACAGGAATGTGGCTTTGGCCCCACCACACCCAAGGCTAGTGTAAACAGAAAAGTTGCAAATCTGATGTTGAAGAAAGACAGATCTCACGGGACATACTGTATTTTACTAATGTAAATCCATCCTAAGGAGTAAATGCCAGACGGACAGACAGATATCTATTTGAGGTATTTTTTAGAGCCAAAAGTCGCCACCCAGATGTCATAGGCTTCTCAACCTTTACACTTGCGTGTGTGTGTGTTTGTGTGTCTGTGTGTCTGTGGCGCTGTGTGCGAGTGAGTGTGTATGTTTGTGTTCTTTATGTAAGTAGCACCAGTCACAAAACAATTGAAAGTGCGCCTGATCCAGCTCCATTGTCAAATAGCCATGTCTTTTCCCCCTTCAACTTGAGGGAGCTGAAAACAGAGGAAGCATTCAATGTGGTTCAGCATCAGCTTCAGTGAGACCTGTCTGGTTCAGTAAGTACCTCGGGCACTCAGACTCTAACTCCAAGATAATCCAAATTAGTAGGAAGGGTGTGTTCTGAATGTTAATTCCGCACCCTAGAATTACAGAGCGTAGTTGTCTGCTGTGTGATTCCTGCTGATTAGAGTTTCGCACAAAGTCTTGTACAGCTGACCTTGTGGGGAGACACAACTCAGTCCCATTTAAAATCCTATTTTCCCTAACCCCTAAACCTAACCCTAACCCGTTCCGTTACCCTTACCCTAACCTTCACCCAAAAACCCAACCTTAACCATAAACCTAACCCTATCTCCTAACCCTAACCCTTTAATGTAATTCTAACTCTAACACGAATTCTAACCGTAACCCTAACCCCCCTAAAAATAGCATTTGACCTCGTGCGGACTAACAAAATGTCCCCAGTTGGTCAGATTTTTGTTTGTTTACTATTCTTGTGGACACATACACACACACACACACACACACACACACACACACACACACACACACACACACACACACACACACACACACACACACACACACACACACACACACACACACACACACACACACACACACACGTCGTTTTGAACTTTGAAGTGTTTATAAATTGCTTTCAGATGATGAAATATATTCAAGAAGTTACTTTTTAAAAATATTTCCAGAATATTCCCCGAAAAAGGTTTAGAAACATACACCTAATACGGCACCTAATATTTCCATCTGTGTGGCAGTCCAGCTTCTCCTGCACTAACATGATTTCCCTATTTTGACCTTTTGATCTCCGTACTTCCTCTGGCCAGTGGATTACAGCACTCTGTAGTTACAGCCAAGCCGCTCAAGATCCAAGGTGAGGTCTGTACAGGTGCATCAAAGCAGGGACCGAGAGATTGAAAAACAGCTTCTATCTCAAGGCAATCAGATTGTTAAATAGCCATCACTAGCCGGCCTCCACCCAGTACGCTGCCCTGAATTTAGTCACTGTCACTAGCCAACTACCACCCGGTTACTCATCTCTGCATCTTAAAGGCTGCTGTCCTATGTTCATAGATATGGAACAATAGTCACTTTAATAATTTTTACATTCTGTTTTACCCGTTTCATATGTACAGTGCAATCGGAAAGTATTCAGACCGTCTTACTTTTTCCACATTTTGTTACGTTACAGCCTTAAACAAAAATTTATAAAATTAATTATTTTAATCATCCATCTCCCATAATGACGAAGTGAAAACAGATTTTTTTGAAATGTTGTAAAGTTGAATACATTTAAAAAAAATAATGCCTTATATACATAAGTATTCAGACCCTTTGCTATGAGACTCGAAATTGAGCTCAGTTGCGTTCTGTTTCCATTGATCAGCCTTGAGATGTTTCTACATCTTGATTGGAGTCCACCTGTGGTAAATTCAATTGATTGGACATGATTTGGAAAGACACACACCTGTCTATATAAGGTCCCACAGTTGACAGTGCAAGTCAGAGCAAAAACCAAGCCATGAAGTTGAAGGAATTGTACATAGAGCTCAGAGACAGGATTGTGTCGAGGCACAGGTCTGGGGAAGTGTACCAAAATATTTACTGCAGCAATGAAGGTCCCCAAGAACACAATGCCCTCCATCATTGTTAAATGACAGAAGTTTGGAACCAACAAGACTCTTCCTAGAGCTGGTCGGCCAGCCAAACTGAGCAATAGGGTGAGAAGGGCTTTGGTCCGAAAGGTTACCAAGAACTCTCATCACTCTGACAGAGCTCCAGAGTTAATCTGAAGAGATGGGAGAATCTTCCAGAAAGACAACCATCTCTGCAGCACTACACCAATCAGGCCTTTATGGTAGTGTGGCCAGACGGAAGCCACTCTTCAGTAAAAGGAACATGGCAGCCCGCGTGAAGTTTGCCAAAAGGAACCTAAAGGACTCACAGACCATGAGAAACAAGGGACTGAATACTCATGTAAAAGTTGTTTATTTGTAATACATTTGCTAAAATGTCTAAACCTGTTTTTGCTTTGTCATTATGGGGTATTGGGTGTAGATTGTTGAGAAAATCACCCCCGATGTAATCCATTTTAGAATAAGGCTGTAACATAACAAAATGTGGAAGAAGTCTGAATACTTTCTGAATGCACTGTACTATTCTGCCCTACCAAGCAAAAAGGCCGTAACTGCTCATAGTGTGGAGCTTGTAACGTCTGCTTCCAACTCACACTCTCAAACATATAGAGCCCCTGAACGCAGCTCCCTTTCCAGCCCACTTTCCAACTCACTTTCCAGCCCACTTTCCAACTCACTTTCCAGCCCACTTTCCAACTCACTTTCCAGCCCACTTTCCAGCTCACACTCTCAAACACGTAAATCCCCCGAATGCAGCTCACTCTCCAGATGCCAATCACCTGAATTCTAATCACCTGTTCACACACCTGTATGTCATTATCACACACTATTTAGTTCAGTTCCTTGCACCCCATCATTGTGAGATATTGTTTGTTTTGTGACGAACTTCTATTCGGAGTTCTGTTTTTCCCGTAATTGAATCCTCCCGTGTATGATGGTTTTGGCCTGTCTCACAAATGATGCCTTTTGCCATTCCCTGCCTGTACTTTACCCTGTCGGATTTCCTTTAATCAAACTATTGCCTGATCTCCTGGACGACATTACTAGCCTTTTCCCTGCCTGTACTGTTGCCTTTTTGGAAGCCCTGTGTATGACTTTCTGCCTGCCCCTGGACCCAGCTACCTGCCTCCTGTGGTCCTTTACCAATAAACACCTGCTGCGCCCTGTGCTTGAAACCAGCTCTCTGTCTCCCTTCGTGTTCATTACAGAACTGAGAAAAATGGCATTTATTTACCTTGGTTTCACAGTAACTTTATGCAGTTACTGCTAATATGACCCCCATTTACAGTACCAGTCAAAAGTTTGGACACACCACAAGGGTTTTTCTTTATTTGTACTATTTTCTACATTGTAGAATAATAGTGAAGACATCAAAACTATTAAATAACACATTTTCAATCATGAAGTAACCAAAAAACGTGTCAAACAAATCAAAATATATTTTAGATTTTAGATTCTTCAAAGTAGCCTTGATGACAGCTTTGCACACTTGGCATTCTCTCAACCAGCTTCACCTGGAATGCTTTTACGATAGTTTTGAATAGGTTCCCACATATGCTGAGCACTTGTTGGTTGCTCTTCCTTCACTCCAACGGTCCAACTCATCCCAAACCATCTCAATTGGGTTGAGGTTGGGAGATTGTGGAGGCCAGGTCATCTGATGCAGCACTCCATCGCTTTCCTTCTTGGTCAAATAGCCCTTACACAGCTTGAAGGTGTGTTGGGTCGTTGTCCTGTTGAAAAACAAATGATAGTCCTACTGAGTGCAAACAAGATTGGATGGTGTATCGCTGCAGAATGCTGTGGTAGCCATGCTGGTTAAGTGTGCCTTGAATTGTAAAAATATCACTGTGTCACCAGCAAAACACCCCCACGCCATCACACCTCCTCCTCCATGCTTCACAATGGGACCCACATCATCCATTCACCTAATCTGCATCTCACAAATAAACGGCGGTTGGAACCAAAAATCGCAAATTTTGACTCATCAGACCAAATGACTAGATTTCCATCGGTCAAATGTCCATTGTTCGTGTTTCTTGGTCCAAGCAAGTCTCTTCTTATTGTTGGTGTCATTTAGTAGTGATTTCTTTACAGCAATTTGACAACTAGCCTACCTGCCATTTATTTGGGCTGCAATTTCTGAGGCTGAAGAAACGTTCAAAGTTCTTGAAATGTATCTGATTGACTGACTGATCTTCACGTCTTAAAGTAATGATGGGCTGCCGTTGCTCTCTGCTTATTTTAGATGTTCATGCCATAATATGGACTTGGTCTTTTACCAAATATGGCTATCGTCTGTAATACCACCCCTACCTTGTCACAACACAACTGATTGGCTCAAACGCATTAAGGAAAGACATTCCAAAATTAACTTTTAACAAGGCACACCTGTTAACTGAAATGCATTCCAGGTGAAATGCATTCCAGGTTACCTCATGAAGCTGGTTGAGAGAATGCCAAGAGTGTGCAAAGCTGTTATCAAGGCAAAGGGTGGCTATTTGAAGAATCTCAAATATAAACTATATTTTGATTTGTTTAACACTTTTTTGGTTACTACACAATTCCATATGTGTTATTTTGTAGTGTTGATGTCTTCACTATTATTCAACAATGTAGAAAATATTAAAAATAAAGAAAAAACATTGAATGAGTAGGTGTCTCCAAACTTTTGACTATTACAGTATATATATTTATACTCCAGATTATGACAATGCGCTCCTTAAAATTTACTTTTTACTTTTAGATTTTTGTGTATTGTTGTGTACTGTTAGATGTTAATGCACTGTTGGAGCTGAGAACACAAGCATTTTGTTACACCCACAATAACATCTGCTAAGTAAACTCACTGTCAACTGTGTTTATTTTCAGCAAACTTAACATGTGTAAATATTTGTATGAACATAAGATTCAACAACTGAAACACAAACTGAACAAGTTCCACAGACATGTGACTAACAGAAATTGAATAATGTGTTCCTGAACAAAGGGGGGGGGTCAAAATCCACCTCCAAAATCAAAAGTAACAGTCAGTATCTGGTGTGGCCACCAGCTGCCTCTCCTCCTCATGGACTGCACCAGATTTGCCAGTACTTGCTGTGAGATGTTACCCCACTCTTCCACCAAGGCACCTGCAAGTTCCCCGACATTTCTGGGGGGAATGGACCTAGCCCTCACCCTTCGAACCAACAGGTCCCAGACTTGCTCAATGGGATTGCGATCCGGGCTCTTCGCTGACCATGGCAGAACACTGACATTTCTGTCTTGCAAGAATTAACGCACAGAACGAGCAGTATGGCTGGTGGTATTGAGATGCTGGAGGGTCAAGTCAGGATGAGCCTGCAGGGAGGAGGATGTCTTCCCTGTAATGCACAGCGTCGAGATTGCCTGCAATGATAACAAGCTCCGTCCGATGATGCTGTGACACACAGCCCCAGACCATGACGGACCCTCCACCTCCAAATCAATCCCGCTCCAGAGTACAGGCCTTGTGTAACGCTCATTCCTTCAACGATAAACGCAAATCCGACCATCACCCCGCGACTCGTCAGTGAAGAACACTTTTTGCCAGTCCTGTCTGCTGTTTGGTTCAGTGACGGTGGGTTTGTGCCCATAGGCAACGTTTTTGCCGGTGATGTCTGACCTGCCTTACAATAGGCCTACATGCCCTCAGTCCAGCCTCTCTCAGCCTATTGCGGACAGTCTGAGCACTGATGGAGGGATTGTGCATTCCTGGTGTAACTCGGGCAGTTGTTGTTGCCATCCTGTACCTGTCCCACAGGTGTGATGTTCGGATGTACCGATCCTATGCAGGTGTTGTTACACGTGGTCTGCTACTGCGAGGATGATCAGCTGTCCGTTCTGTCTCCCTGTAGCACTGTCTTAGGCGTCTCACAGTACGGACATTGCAATTTATTGCCCTGGCCACATCTGCAGTCCTCATGCCTCCTTGCAGCATGCCTAAGGCACGCTCAGTCAGACGAGCAGGGACCCTGGGCATCTTTCTTTTGGTGTTTTTCAGAGTCAGTAGAAAGGCCTCTTTAGTGTCCTAAGTTTTTATAACTGTGACCTTAATTGCCTAACGTCTGTAAGCTGTTAGTGTCTTAACGACCGTTCCACAGGTGCATGTTCATGAATTGTTATTGGTTCATTGAACAAGCATGGGAAACTGTGTTTAAACCCTTTACAATGAAGATCTGTGATGGTATTTGGCTTTTTACAAATTATCTTTGAAAGACAGGGTCCTGAAAAAGGAATGTTTATGTTTTTGCTGAGTTTATGTATGCGACTAATAAAATCTGATTTGATTTGAAATCAACATCTGTCCAGGTACCCTGGACATCAGGAGGTTACTTAAAAACCCGCCACTTTGGGCAACGGTGAGCGCTAGTAGGCTTGCGGTTTGCTAGGGTGTTGTGCATGGTGATGGTACATTTGCATAAGCCGCGACCTCCAGAGGGTCACTTTTTTAATCCTAGCGCTTCGCAATCTATTCCAAACCGAAATTTGAAGTTTTTGGACAGTTAAGCATCCTGAAGAATGATAATAACAGGCTAATGATGAACATCCTAGAAAGGCAGGCGTGCACCACTCCTGGGAACACTGCATCAGAATAGAGAGGGAATTAATTACACTCTCTCTTCATTAGAGCTTTTCTATACCAAATTTGAATTCCGCAGAAAATCAATCATCTCTACAGAGTCGGAGCAGATGCTTTAGTTTGCCGTTTGCTCACGACAAGTTTTACTGGAGCTGTCAAAGACCGTTGATTTAACATTGGTGTGTGTGTGTGTGTGTGTGTGAGAGAGAGATGCTTAACAGAGAAGATTCCTCCCAGACAGGGATAACAAACCTATTTGACATAGAGTTATTGATGGCTTCTGTAAGCAAACTTTTCTGAATCATAAGGCTTATACATGTCACGCCTTGGTCTTAGTATTTTGTGTTTTCTTTATTATTTGGTCAGGCCACGGTGTGACATGGGTTCATGTTGTTGTATTTCGTATTGGGGTTTTTGTATTATTGGTATTGCGGCTGAGTAGGGGTGTTGTATGGGCTTGGCTGCCTGAGGCGGTTCTCAATCAGAGTCAGGTGATTCTCGTTGTCTCTGATTGGGAACCGTATTTAGGTAGCCTGGTTTCGCTTTGTATTTCGTGGGTGATTGTTCCTGTCTCTGTGTCGTTTCACCAGATAGGCTCGGTCACTTTGGTTTTTCTTTTTTACTTGTTTTGGAAGAGAAGAGAACGAGCGCCATTCTCCTTGCGGAGATGGTGCTAAATACATCAACAGGGTCGGTCCCTGGGATTGGGCTGGCCAACATGATTCGGTTTGCTTGGAAGGAAAAGGAGTTGGAGCCTTTAGGACGGGAATCTTTTGGAAGGATAATATTGATGGGGATTCTAAAGCTGACGGTGAAGGACGGGTTTTGTTTCCAAGGCAACTCGTTGGAGGGAGCATACGACGTGGCACTATATACAGATGAAAAACACGATGATATCCTGAGAAGGGCAAGAGCAGTGGGAGGTGAGAGGCCGATGTGCCACTACGAAATAACAAGCCTGGCGAAGAATAACTTTAGGGTTGTAACTGTCAACATTTACAACCCTTACGTTAAGGACGAAGAGGTGAGGGCTTTTCTGGGGAGATACATGGATAACGTCTCCTCAGCAAGGCACCTCAAAGACTCCCTTGGGTTTTGGAATGGGAGGAGAGGCTTCCAGGCCCTCCTCAGAGAGGACCCAAAGGGACATGGTGGCTACCTCCATCCTCCTGCTATGTTCTCCCTAGGGGCTGACAGGGGGACGTTGTTTTATGCACGTCAGCCCCCATTTTGCAGGCGCTGTATGGCCTACGGTCACATATTCGCCTCGTGCAGTACAAGAAAATGCAGATTCTGTGCATCTGAGGATCACGAGGCGAGGGATTGTGACAAGCCTAAGACGTGCCATGGGTGTGGCTCGTCACCACACCTGTGGCGGGGGTGCCCGGCCCGTCAGAGGTCATATGCGTCTGCGGCTGCGGGGGGATCAGGAGCGGGGGATGGGGGAAGAAGAGGAGGGGAAGGAAGCACGCCTCATGACCAGAGTACAGGTCCAGAGGGGAAGGCCACAAGGAAGGAGGAGGAGCAAGAAGCGGCGGATGGAAGAGAGAAGGAAACGGAAGGCACGGGAGTAGGAGAACCAGGAAAAGCGGCGGAAGAAGGCAACCAAGTGGAGGAGCATGAGAGAGAAGAAAGCGAGGGAGGAGTGGTGGAGAAGGAGACGGTGGAAGAGCAAGTGGACTGGGGGGAAAGTGCCCTGGTGGAAGAGATGAGGGGTATGGTGGAGGAGCTGGCGGGGGGGGGGGAGGGTGGTATCTCTCCACTGCCGCCATCACCAAAGAAGAGAATGAAGAGGAGGGTGCGATTGGCCGACAGTGAGGGGGAGGGGATGGCCAAGAGAGTGATGGGGGTGGGAGAAACCTCTGGGTTGCTGCTGGTTTCCCCAGGCCCTCAACTTCTGTTGGGTGGGGACACACCTAACAAGACTCAGGACTGGGTACAGGAGGAGGTGGGGAGTTTTTTGTTTGGGGACTCCGGAGCCAAACACTATTCCTGCATCCTGGGATGGTGTGATGGAGGAAGAGGGGGGGATGTCGGGATTACGGATGGTGTTCTCACCAGTAGATATGGAGCAGGGGAGCATCGGGTGAGTCTCCTGTTTTTTTTTTCTGTCTGGGTTTAGATTTTGAGTGTATTACATGTTTTTATTTTTTCATGGAGTCTAATTTTACTTTTGTTAGTTTAAATGTAAGGGGTTTAAGGGATTTTGTTAAGAGGAGGGCGGTTTTTAGTTATTTGGAGGGTGTGGGGTTTGATTTTTGGTTTTTACAGGAGGTTCACCTGAGGGATGGAGGGGATGTTAGTAGGTTTAAGAGGGAGTGGGACAAGGGGGAGTCGGTTTGGGGTGTTGGGGGGGTGCACTCATCGGGGGTAGGGATTTTGTGTGGGCACAGGGAGGTAAAAGTGGAGGATTCTTTTGTGGTAATGCCGGGGAGGGTTATCGGGGTGGATGTCACGATAAGGGATTGTAAATTTAGATTAGTGGTGGTGTATGGGCCACAGTTGGTGGCAGACAGGAGGGAGATGGTGGACTGTCTGACGCCCCTGTGTGTCACAAATAGGAAATTCATTTTAATACAGATTTAGGAAGAGGGGGGGATAGCAGTGCGGGCGCCATTGCCAGGCTAATGGCTTGCCATGGTCTGGTAGATGGTGGTCTGCACACTACTCCGAAAATGGATGGTCCTACATGGCGCAACTCCAGGGGGGTTGAGCGGAGGCTCGACTATATTTTTGTACCCAGGTCTTTGGGTAAGTTGTCTGGGCGGCTGTTGCCTGTTTTTCTTTTCGGATCACGACGGGGTGCTCCTGCAGGTGGGGTCGCCAGTCTGCCTCTTTGGTAGGGGGTACTGGAAGCTAGATCGGGATGTGCTGGAGGAGCAGGCTTTTGTTGATGGGTTTTATGGTTTCTTTTGGAGGCTTGAGGGCCTCCGGTCCATGTGCGAGGGGGTGTTAGAGTGGTGGGAATTAGTTAAGGTGAGGATTAGGGCTTTTATAATAGGGTATTGCAAGAGGAAAAAAAGGAAGGAGAGGAGGGAGGTGGATCGTATCCAAAGGTTAATTGAACTCGAATACGAGGCAGGCAACCTCGGCGGGTTGTTTGACTGGGAGAGATCCGCAACCCTAAAGGCGCAGCTCAGGGAGTTGCAGGAGCGGAAGGCTCAAGCTTTCCTGGAGCGTGCGCATAGTTGCTTTCTAGAACATAATGAGACTTGTTCTGCTGTGTTTTTTAAGTTGGTTAGGGCAAGACAGAGTAGGAAGGTAATGCATGGTGTTAGGGAAGAAAATGGTAGTATAGTTAGAGAACCAGAGGATATGGTCAGGGTGACAACTGATCATTTCCAAGGTTTATTTAAGGAAAAGGAAATAGATGTAGAGCAGGGAAATGTGTTTTTAGAACACTTGTCCAGGCGGTTGCCGGAGGACATTAGAGAAGTGATGGAGGCCCATATCTCACTAGAAGAGGTCGAGAGCGCTCTTAGGAGGATGGGAAAAGGGAAGGTGCCTGGGATGGATGGGCTGCCGGCTGAGTTTTATCTCAATTTTTGGGGTATACTTGGACCAGTGGTCCTCAAAGTCTTGAAGGCCATCCTTGAGACGGGGGTCCCGGGGGGATCAATGGCTGTTGGTGTGCTGTCACTTTTATATAAGAAGGGGGAAGTAACAGACCTTGGCAACTGGCCGCCGTTGACCATGCTGTGTGTAGATTACAAGCTACTTGCAAAGGTTTTAGCAGTCCGGTTGCGCACAGCCCTTCCCTACGTCGTTCATGAGGATCAGACGTGCGGGGTAGAGGGCCGCTCTATTAGATGGAACCTACAGTTAATCAGGGACTCCATCGCTTGGGTTGAAGATAGAGGACTGCCTTTAATGGTAGCAGCGCTAGATCAGGCGAAAGCCTTCGATCCCGTGAATAGATCCTTTTTATTCAGACCTCTCGTCTGGGGTCAGGCAGGGGTGCCCACTCTCGGCTCTCCTCTCCGTTCTGTACATGGAGCCTCTGGGGGCTGCCATTAGGGCAGACACAGGGGTGGAAGGTTTGCTGATCCCTGGAAGTGGTGGGCTGCGTGTTAAGATGACGCAGTACGCCGACGACACTTCCTTGCTGTTGTGCAAGGACTCGTGCCTGACAAGGCCCCTTGCCATCTTTGGGGATTTCACCCGAACTTCGGCAGCAGTTCTGAACCATGCAAAGTCTTCCGTCAAGTTTTTCGGAAGATGGCGCGGTAGAACGGATGTGCCTGGGGGGTTATCTCTCTGTGAGGGAGACCTGAGGATTCTCGGGGTCCATTTTGAGACCTCCGGCTCAGCGACGCTAAACTGGAACATGCGTATCGCAGTGATACAGAGGAAGCTAGCAATGTGGAAAGCTAGGTATTTGTCTTTTATGGGCAAAGTCCTGGTCCTAAAGGTGGATGTGTTGCCGTCTCTTTTGTATTTGGCATACATCTACCCATTGCCGGCTTGTCTGAGGAGGCCTCTAGTGAGGCTTGTGTTTCAGTTTATGTGGAGTGGCAGGTGCGAGTGGGTCGCCAGGGCACGCATGATCTGTCCCATCGGGGAGGGAGGTAGGGCAGTACCACATTTCCCCCTCAAGCTGGACACAATTTTTGTTTCTTTCTTGTTAACGGAGCTTGCTCAGCCAGTAATACACCCGTCCGGTTACCTCCTGCGGGTGTTTTTCTCATATCAGGCGAGAAACATAATGGTGTGGTCTAACACGGGTCCTTGGGCGGAACAGCTGCCGTGGCACTTTGGTCATGCGGCCAAGTGGCTGCGTGTGCACCCTGAGGTTGAAGTTGCCTGAGTAGGTTTAGATCATAGGCATCTGTACGAGGAGGTCAGAAAGGCAGGGAGTCCGGCGCCTGTAGTGGGCATCTCGGAAGTGGTCTGGGAGGGAGTGCAGGCGCGGGGTCTGGACAACAGGCTCAAGGACCTGAATTGGTTGAGCCTTCATAAGTGTTTGCCGGTACGTTCCATCTTGTACCGGTATAGTTTGGTGCAATCCCCCACCTGTCCAAGATCCTCTTGTGGCAGGGAGGAGACTGTGCGCCATGTCTTTTGGGACTGTGCCTTTGCCGGAGTAGTATGGGCTAGGGCACGGGTGTTGTTAGGTTTGGTAAAGGGGATTTTGTATTGACGTGGGCCAGGTTAGAGAGGGGTGTAGGGAGAGCGAGAGGGACGGATAGGGACAGGTTTCTGCTCTGGCTTCTCATGAGTCTCTTTAAACGGGGGCTGTGGGAAGCAAGGCAGAACATGGTGAAGACAGGGAGAGATTGGGGGGTGGAAGGGATAGTGAGGAGGGTGGAAGGAGATTTGAGGGGGAGGATGAAGAGGGAGGAGAGGAAGTGGGGGCAGCATGCTGCTAGGGAGAGGTGGAAGGGGGGTTTAGGGCTGGGTGTCATTTAGATTTGTAAGAGGATAGATTAGGGACGGGGAGATAGGGAAAGGTATTTTGTAGAGTGACGGGGAGGGAAGATGCTCCCCTGAGGTTTTGTTTGGGGTTTATGTTTAGTTTAATTAGTTTAATTAAAATACCATTATTTGAGTATGTATGTAAATTATGAGTTGTAAAGAATGAATGGTATTGAAGATAATAAATGATTTTTTATTTAAACATTTAAAAAAAAAATAGGCTGTAATTAGGTTTCACGTTCCGTTTGTTGTTTTGTATTTTGTATCGTTATTTAATGTGTCACTTTTTCTATTAAAGTCATGAGTAACCACTACGCTGCATTTCGGTCCGACTCTCTTTCTACAAACGAAGAACGCCGTTACAGAATCACCCACCACACACGTACCGAGCAGCGTGTTAACAGGCAGCGACAGCTTGAACAGCAAAGGGAGGACGTTATGGATAGCAGAGGCATGGAGTATACGACGTGGGAAGAAATAGACAGGTGGGCGGCCGATCCAGAGAGAGTGCAGGAGCCCGCCTGGGATTCGCTCGAGCAGTGCGAAGAGGGCTATAGGCGAATGGAGTCGAAAAGAAAGACGCGGCGGCGCAGAGCGAAAACCGAAAGTAACCCCCAAATATTTATTGGGGGAGGGCTCAGAGAGAGAGTGGCTGAGTCAGGAGTCAGACCTGAGCCAACTCCCCCTGTTAATCGTGAAGAGCAGTTGCAGTGGGAGAGGCTACAACACTTGGAGAATTGGACATGGGAGGGGGAATTAGACGGAAAAGGACCCTGGGCTCAGCCTGGAGAATATTGCCGTCCCAAGGAAGAAATAGAGGCGGCTAAAGCGGAGAGGCGCTGGTATGAGGAGGCAGCACGGCGACGCGGTTGGAAGCCCGAAAAGCAGCCCCAAAAAATTATTGGGGGCTTAATGGGAGTATGGCTATGCCAGGTAGGAGACCTGCGCAAACTCCCTGTGCTCACCGTTGGGCTAGAGAGACCGGGCAGGCACCGTGTTATGCTATGGAGCGCACGGTGTTTCCAGTGCGGGTGCATAGCCCGGTGCGGCACATACCAGCCCTTCATATTGGCTGGGCTAGAGTGGGCATCGAGCCAGGTAAGCTTGGGCAGGCTCGGTGCTCAAGAGCTCCAGTGCTCCTGCACGGTCCGGTCTATCCAGAGCCACCTCCACACACCAGTCCTCCGGTAGCAGCTCCCCGCACCAGGCTTCCTGTGCGTGTCCTCGATCCTGTAGCACCAGTTCCAGCACCACGCACCAGGCCTTCTGTGCGCTTTGCCTGTTCAGCACAGCCAGAGTCTTTCTCCTCTCCTGCGCTACCGGAGTCTCCTGCCTGTTCAGCGCTATCAGAGCCTTCCTTCCCTCCTGCGCTGTCGGAGTCTCCCGCCTGTTCAGCGCTATCAGAGCCTTCCTCCTCTACAGCGCTGCCGGAGCCTCCTGCCTGTTCGGAGCAGCCTGAGCTGTCAGTCTGCATGAAGCAGCCAGAGCTGCCAGTCTGCAAAGAGCTGCCAGTCTGCAAGGAGCTGTCAGTCTGCAAGGAGCTGCCAGTCTGCAGGGTGCTGTCAGCCTGCATGGAGCAGTCAGAGCTGTCAGTCTGCATGACGCAGCCAGAGCTGTCAGTCTGCAAAGAGCTGTCAGCCTGCATAGAGCAGCTAGATCCGCCAGTCAGCCATGATCTTCTAGATCCGCCAGTCAGCCATGATCTTCTAGATCTGCCAGTCAACCAGATTCTACCAGATCTGCCAGTCAACCAGAATCTTCCAGATCTGCTAGTCAACCAGAATCTTCCAGATCTGCTAGTCAACCTGAATCTTCCAGATCCGCCAGCCAGCCAGGATCTACCGGAGCCTACTACCTACCTGAGCTTCATCTCAGTACTGGGCTTCCTCTCAGTACTGGGCTTCCTCTCAGTACTGGGCTTCCTCTCAGTACTGGGCTTCCCCTCAGTTCCGGGCTGCCCCTCAGTTCCGGGCTGCCCCTCAGTTCCGGGCTGCCCCTCAGTCTCGAGCTGCCCCTCAGTCCCGAGCTGTCCCTCAGTCCCGAGATGCCCCTCAGTCACGAGCTGCTCCTCAGTTCTGTGGGTTTCTGGGTGAGGACTATTAGGCCATGGTCGGCAGAGAGTGTGGATTATCCCAGGACACGAAGGGGAGGAATTAGGACTTTAATGGAGTGGGGGCCACGTCCTGAGCCGGAACCGCCACCATGGACAGACGCCCACCCGGACCCTCCCTATGGTTTTGAGGTGCGTCCGGGAGTCCGCACCTTAGGGGGGTACTGTCACGCCTTGGTCTTAGTATTTTGTGTTTTCTTTATTATTTGGTCAGGCCAGGGTGTGACATGGGTTTATGTTGTTTTATTTCGTATTGTTGTATTTCGTAGAGTCAGGTGATTCTCGTTGTCTCTGATTGGGAACCGTAATTAGGTCACCTGGTTTTGCTTTGTATTTCGTGGGTGATTGTTCCTGTCTCTGTGTAGTTTCACCAGATAGGCTGTAATTAGGTTTCACGTTCCGTTTGTTGTTTTGTATTTTGTATCGTTATTTCATGTGTCACTTTTTCTATTAAAGTCATGAGTAACCACTACGCTGCATTTCGGTCCGACTCTCTTTCTACAAACGAAGAACGCCGTTACAATACACAATCAGCCAGGTCACCCGTGATACAAGTCAGTATTCAATGTCCATTTATGTCTGAGGACGTTGGGAGATGACATGGAAACCAACCACTAGGGGCAAGAGTGAGCTCTGTTTCTTTCAAGTAGGTTTTGGTTTTTCTAGGGCGTTGTGGACGGGAATGGCAGATTGGCATAAGCATCTGACTCTGATTCTAAAGTTAAAGGTTGAATGGCAGATTGGCATAAGCATCTGCCTCTGATTCTAAAGTTACAGGTTGAATGGCAGATTGGCATAAGCATCTGCCCCTGATTCTAAAGTTAAAGGTTGAATGGCAGATTGGCATAAGCATCTGCCTCTGATTCTAAAGTTAAAGGTTGAATGGCAGATTGGCATAAGCATCTGCCTCTGATTCTAAAGTTAAAGGTTGAATGGCAGATTGGCATAAGCATCTGCCTCTGATTCTAAAGTTAAAGGTTGAAAGTTCAAATCCACAATAGGAAGTTGTTTTGAAAATGTTGTTAAGCCTATCCCAAAGCTTAACCATTCAGAGTTAATGCCTAAACTTAACCTCTCTAGGATAGGGGACGCTTGCGTCCCACTTGGCCAAAAGCCAGGGAAAATGCAGCGCGGCAAATTCAAATAAAATGATATCAAAATCAAAATTTCATTAAATCACACATGTAAGATACTAAATTAAAGCTACACTCATTGTGAATCGGTTATAGAGGTTGGTTATGTGCTGCCACAGGTTGTTGTCAATGTTGTAGAGGTATCGGTATCCATTGGTTTCTGAGATCACATCCTGGGATGGAATCTTCTGACGATGAGACTGTTGCTGTGTGTCTTTGCTCCTCTGCCATGTGTTGTTTATGACTGGGTCATGGTGATGCCCACCTACTGTAGTGGTAGTGTAAGTGATAGTGGTCTCTGTAATAAACAGGCAGAAAGAGAATGGATCCATCACACAGTGTCAGTTATGGCTATGTAAAAGCAATAGAATACATAACTTTGTAATACTGTAGAAAGGTGATATGTAGGCTAGCAGAGCAATGAAACTAGTGTACATAATGGCTAAGGTATTGACAGCAGCTAGTAGGTCAAACATAGCACGCAAGGAACATAGCAGACTATATACAAAGGAATGGCAGAAGCATTAGCGGTGTTAGCAGTGTTGGCTATAGAAGGCTAGTAGGCTAACATGCTTCATCATAGTGTACTATACAGACGGGCTAACAAAGCATATAATATGTGACCGACCGGCTCAATTCAGTCTTATGTAGCAATTAAAGTAGAGACTCAGAGCTAGAAAATTGTATATCAGACACTACAGTTGAGGAACAATGGGTTTGACTTTGAGAAATGGCCCTTGAATGTTGTGGTACCTACTGGAGAGATCTTCTTTGTCTACACCCATTCAGCATCGTTCACACCCTCTTAAGCTTTAGCTCCACCCATCTCTTTAGGGATCTATGTGAGGCCATGTGCTAAACAACTAAATGTTTCAAGACTAAAGGCTGGTTTATACTACAGGTACTACAGGTACAGGTTCATGAATTTAATCTGGAGTGGCAGAGTGTGCTCTGGGTGTTTGTAAACTCTAGCAGCTCTGGAGAGGAGGAGGGCTCTAGCAGTGCTGGACAGGCGGGAGCACCTGCAGGGCTGAGACGGAGAGACAGCCTGGTGCGGGGGGCTGCCACCGGAGGGCTGGTGCGTGGAGGTGGTACTGGATAGACCGGACCGTGCAGGCACACTGGAGCTCTTGAGCACCGAGCCTGCCCAACCTTACCTGGTTGAATGCTCCCGGTCGTCCTGCCAGTGCGGCGAGGTGGAATAGCCCGCACTGGGCTGTGCTGGCGAACCGGGGACACCATGCGTAAGGCTGGTGCCATGTACGCCGGCCCAGATGCGTAGAGCCGGCTTCATGGCACCTGATGCCCACTCTAGTCCGGCCGATACGAGGAGCTGGTAGGTACCACACCTGGCTATGCACCCGCACTGGGGACACCGTGCGCTCCACAGCATAACACGGTGCCTGCCCGGTCTCTCTCGCCCTCCGGTAAGCACAGGAAGTTGGCGCAGGTCTCCAACCTGGCTTCGACACACTTCCTGTGTGCCACCCCCCAATACATTTTTGGGGCTGACTCTCGGGCTTCCATCCGGGCCGCCGTGCTGCCTCCTCATACCAGCGCCTCTCCACCTTCGCTGCCTCCAGCTCTTCCTTGGGGTGGCGATATTCTCCTGGCTGTGCCCAGGGTCCTTTTCCGTCCAACTCGTCCTCCCATGTCCATTCCTCCTTGCGCTGCTCCTGGTGCCGCTGCCTGTCACCCCTCCGCTTGGTCCTGTTGTGGTGGGTGTTTCTGTCACGATCATCGTAAGAAGCGGACCAAAGCGCAACGTGGTGTGAATGCATCATTTTAATAGATGACGAAAACACAAAGTAAAGTGAACAAAACAATAAATGAACAACGACCGTGAAGCTAAATTCTAAATGTGCTGACACAAATACTACACATAGACAATCACCCACAACTCACAATGACAAAACAGGCTACCTAAATATGGTTCCCAATCAGAGACAACGACTAACACCTGCCTCTGATTGAGAACCATATCAGGCCAAACACAGAAACAGACAAACTAGACATCCAACATAGAATGCCCACCCAGCTCACATCCTGACCAACACTAAAACAAGGAAAACACAAAAGAACTATGGTCAGAACGTGACAGTAATATTGTGATGATGACTATTATGATTTTACTTCACAGTACGTAAAAAAAAAATCAATAATACTGTATGTAACAAATTACATTTATTGATCGTGTAAACAGTTTATTCGTCGTGTACACAGATTAGGAAAATGCTTCTAGCTACTTTTAATTAAGTAGGTAAGTCAGTTAAGAACAAATTCTTATTTACAATGACAGCCTACCGGGAACTGCCTTGTTCAGGTTAGTAGCCCAACGCTCTCACCACTATAATACCTGCTGCCCCACAAGTGCAGTAAGACAATATCAATAAAATACCATTATGCAAAAAAAAGTCCAAAACAAGAAAGAAATGCATCCCCTATACAGTAAACATTTATCCAATATGAACTTGCTGGGGCCTTTTTGGTGGGACACCCTGCTTTACTACAGTTTTTAAATCGCTTTGGTACATATCTGTCCCCCCTTGTGACTGAAAACAGAGGAAGCATCCAGTGTTGTTCAGCACCAGCTTCAGCGAGACCTGTCTGGTTCAGTAAGTACCTCGGGCAATCAGACTCTAACTCCAAGATGATCAAAGTGAGTAGGAAGGGCGTGTTGTGAATGATAATTCTACGTCGTAGCCCAATCCTAGTGATTAGAGTGTAGTTTTCTGATGTGTGTCAACAAGCTCTCACAGTCTTACTGCAGAATTAGACGCTAATCCACGTTCTCAAAACGTCAAATTTTGAAATTACGGTTAGGATCTAAGCGTTAATGTTTGGGATAGGGTTAAAACATGAATTTTAGGGACTCATTCTGAATGGTTAAGGTAAGGGTTAAGGTTTGGGACTCATTCTGAATGGTTAAGGTAAGGGTTAAGGTTTGGGACTCATTCTGAATGGTTAAGGTAAGGGTTAAGGTTTGGGACTCATTCTAAATGGTTAAGGTAAGGTTAAGGTTTGGGACTCATTCTGAATGGTTAAGGTAAGGTTAAGGTTTGGGACTCATTCTGAATGGTTAAGGTAAGGTTAAGGTTTGGGACTCATTCTGAATGGTTAAGGTAAGGGTTAAGGTTTGGGACTCATTCTGAATGGTTAAGGTAAGGTTAAGGTTTGGGACTCATTCTGAATGGTTAAGGTAAGGTTAAGGTTTGGGACTCATTCTGAATGGTTAAGGTAAGGTTAAGGTTTGGGACTCATTCTGAATGGTTAAGGTAAGGGTTAAGGTTTGGGACTCATTCCGAATGGTTAAGGTAAGGTTAAGGTTTGGGACTCATTCTGAATGGTTAAGGTAAGGGTTAAGGTTTGGGACTCATTCTGAATGGTTAAGGTAAGGGTTAATGTAGGCTTAAAATAAAACATTAAAAAACTGTACCCACGACTGGGATCGAATACACAACATTCTTGTGAAGAGTAATGGGATTACATCCATCCACCGCCCCCTGGCAAAACCCAAGCCTACTTGATGGTAATATCGCTCAATGTAAACCCTAGTGGCTGGTATTGAAGGCATTTCAGGACATCTTCAGGACATGGATAGACATCCAATTTTTGTCAATCTTGAACAACCTGGCTGAATTCCTAGTGATTAGAGTTTAGTTTTCAGTCATGCACCAGCGCACGCACGCACATGCATATAAAAACATACACCCAATATGGCACCTAATATTTCCTTCTGTGTGGCAGTCCAGCTTCTCCTGCACTAACATGATTTCCATATTTTGACTTATTCATGTCAATCCTTAATCTAGCCAGTGGAATACAGCACTCTGTAGTTACAGCCAAGACACTCAAGATCCAAGGTGAAATTCGACGTCCATCCAGGTACCCAGAATTTAGAGAGATGGTTATGTTAGGGGGTGGTGGCTGGGCCTAATCCCATGAGATTCTTCAAAGACAGCTTTGCACACTCTTGGCATTCTCTCAACCAGCTTCATGAAGTGGTCACCTGGAATGCTTTCCCAATAATTTTGAAGGAGTTCCCACATATGCTGAGCACTTGTTGGCTGCTTTTCCTTCATTCTACAGTCCAACTCATCCCAAACCATCTCAATTGGGTTGAGGTCGGGTGATTGTGGAGGCCAGGTTATCTGATGCAGCATTCCATCATTCCCCTTGGTCAAATAGACCTTACACAGCCTGGAGGTGTGTTTTGGGTCATTGTCATGTTTGTAAACAAATGATAATCCCACTAAGCGCAAACCAGATGGGATGGCGTATTCCTGCAGAATGCTGTGTACCCCTGCTGGTTAAGTGTGCCTTGAATTCTAAATATATTTGGATCTGTTTAACACTATTTTGGTTACTAATGATTCCATGTGTTATTTCTTCACTATCGACAATGTAAAAAAATAGTAAAAATTAGTAGGTGAGTACAATCTTTTGACTGGTACTATATATATATATATATATATATATATACACACCCTTAGCTTAACCTTTTGGACAAACGTTGGATTCTAAAGTGAGACTGTGAGAGCTGGTTGATAGTTAAGCATCCAGGAGACTGACAATAACAGGCTAATGATGAACATTCTAGACAGGCAGGCGTGCACTGGGGGACCGCTCCTGGGAACACTGCATCAGAAGAGAGGGAATTAATTAGACCCTCTCTTCATTAGACCCTTTCTATATTGCCAAATTCATATTCCTTGAAAAATCAATCATCTCTGCAGACGCTTTTGGTTGCTATTTGCTCATGTTTTATTGGAGCTGTCAAAGCTTGTGTGTTTCCACAGCTGTCAAAGCATGTAGGTTTAGCGTTTGTGTGTGTGCGTGTGTCTGTGTGTGCATTTCAACACTGAGTCATTCACTCAAAACATAACCCTCCAAATTGACAGCAGCCTGACAAAAATCACAAGACAAAATCACTCGCTTTCAAAAATGAACCCAAATGAAAAAAAGACTATAGTGTTTATATACATCTCTCTTATCCAGAGAACTCACAGTAGAGTGCACACATGTTCGTACTGGTCCCCCATGGGAATCAAAGCGCAATGCTCTACCAACTGAGCCACACAGGACCAATTTCTAAATGCTGTAGTATTACTATATTTACATTTTAAACTATAGTATTCACTGAAGTGTTTTTGCTTACATCACTGTAATACACTTTAGTATTTACTGTAGTGTATTTTGTGGACATGACTGTATTATTCCATAGTATTCACTGTCATTTTTTGCGGGGGTAATTTACTGTAATATCTACTGTAGTGTTTTTGTGGACATGACTAGTATACTGCAGTATTTACTGTAGTGTTTTTGCGGACATGACTTTAGGGTTAGCTAAAATGACACAACTACCAGACTACGCCAGTTACTGTTTAATGAGGGGAACACCTCAACCAGAACATAGTGTATTCAGATCCCTTGTTACGTTACAGCCTTATTCTAAAAAAAAAAAAATCCCTCACCAATCTACACACAATACCCCATAATGACAAAGTAAAAAAACAACAGTTTTTTTAGACATTTCTGAAAATGTATAAATAATGTAAAACATAAATACCTTATTTACATAAGTACTCAGACCCTTTACTATGAGACTCGAAATTGAGCGCAGGTGCATCCTGTCTCCATTGATCAGCCGTGAGGTGTTTCTACAACTCGATTGGAGTCCACCTGTGGTAAATGCAATTGATTGGACATGATTTGGAAAGGTAGACACCTATCTATATAAGGTCCCACAGTTGACAGTGCATGTCAGAGCAAAAACCAAGCCATGACATTGAAGGAATTGTTTGTAGAGATACGAGACAGGATTGTGTCAAGGCACAGCTCTAGGGAAGTGTACCACAACTTTTCAGCAGCATTGAAGGACCCCAAGAACACAGTGGCCTCCATCATTCTTAAATGGAAGAAGTTTGGAACCACCAAGACTCTTCCTAGAGCTGGCCGCCCAGCCAAACTGAGCAATCGGGGGAGAAGTGCCTTGGTCAGGGAGGTGACCAAGAACCCAATGGTCACTCTGACAGAGCTCCAGAGTTCCTCTGTAGATGGGAGAACCTTTCGGAAGGACAAACATCTTTGCAGCACTCCACCAATCAGGACTTTATGGTGGGGTGGCCAGACGGAAGCCACTCCTCAGTAAAAGGCACATGACAGCCTGCTTGGAGTTTGCCAAAAGGCACCTAAACGACTCTCAGACCACGAGAAACAAGATTCTCTGGTCTCATGAAACCAAGATTGAACTCTTTGGCTTGAATGCCAAGCGTCATGTCTGGAGGAAACCTGACACCATCCCTATGGTGAAGCATGGTGGTGACAGCATCATGCTGTGGGGATGTTTTTCAGCGGCAGGGACTGGGAGACTAGTCAGGATTGAGAGAAAGATGATCGGAGCAAAATACAGAGAGATCCTCAGAGAGAAAACCTGCCTCAGAGCTCTCAGAGCCTCAGACTGGGGCAAAGATTCACCTTCCAACAGGACAATGACCCTAAACACACGGAAAAGACATACAAGAGTGGCTTCGTGACAAGTCTCTGAATGTCCTTGACTGGCCCAGCTAGAGCCCGGACTTGAACCCGATCAAACATCTCTGGAGAGACTGGAAAATAGTTGTGCAGCGACGCTCCCCATCCAACCTGACAGAGCTTGAGAGGATCTGCAGAGAAGAATGGAAAAAACTCCCCAAATAAAGGTGTTCCAAGCTTGTAGCGTCAAACCCAAGAAAACCCAAGGCTGTAATCGCTGCCAAAGGTGCTTCTACAAAGTACTGAGAAAAAGGGTCTGAATACTTACATAAATGTGACATCAGTTTTTTTTATTTTTAATAAATGTGTTTTTGCTTTGTCATTAGGGTATTGTGTGTCGATTGATTAGGTGGGAATTTAAAAATAATCTATTTTAGAATAAGGATCTGAATACTTTCCCAATGCACTTCAAGACACTCCACCAGTTACTGTTTAATGAGGGGAACACCTCAATCAGGACATGAGACACTATACCAGTTACTGTTTAATGAGGGGAACACCTCAATCAGGACATTAGACACTATACCAGTTACTGTTTAATGAGAGGAACACCTCAATCAGGACCCAAGACACTATACCAGTTACTGTTTAATGAGGGGAACACCTCAATCAGGACATTAGACACTATACCAGTTACTGTTTAATGAGAGGAACACCTCAATCAGGACATTAGACATTATACCAGTTACTGTTTAATGAGGGGAACACCTCAATCAGGACATAAGACACTATACCAGTTACTGTTTAATGAGGGGAACACCTCAATCAGGACATTAGACACTATACCAGTTACTGTTTAATGAGAGGAACACCTCAATCAGGACATAAGACACTATACCAGTTACTGTTTAATGAGGGGAACACCTCAATCAGGACATTAGACACTATACCAGTTACTGTTTAATGAGGGGAACACCTCAATCAGGACATTAGACACTATACCAGTTACTGTTAAATGAGAGGAACACCTCAATCAGGACATAAGACACTATACCAGTTACTGTTTAATGAGGGGAACACCTCAATCAGGACATAAGACACTATACCAGTTACTGTTTAATGAGAGGAACACCTCAATCAGGACATAAGACACTATACCAGTTACTGTTTAATGAGGGGAACACCTCAATCAGGACATAAGACACTATACCAGTTACTGTTTAATATTTACATTTACATTTAAGTCATTTAGCAGACGCTCTTATCCAGAGCAACTTACAAATTGGTGCATTCACCTTATGACATCCAGTAGAACAGTCACTTTACAATAGTGCATCTAAATCTTAAAGGGGGGTGAGAAGGATTACTTATCCTATCCTAGGTATTCCTTAAAGAGGTGGGGTTTCAGGTGTCTCCGGAAGGTGGTGATTGACTTCGCTGTCCTGGCGTCGTGAGAGAGTTTGTTCCACCATTGGGGGGCCAGAGCAGCGAACAGTTTTGACTGGGCTGAGCGGGAACTGTACTTCCTCAGTGTTAGGGAGGCGAGCAGGCCAGAGGTGGATGAACGCAGTGCCCTTGTTTGGGTGTAGGGCCTGATCAGAGCCTGGAGGTACTGAGGTGCCGTTCCCCTCACAGCTCCGTAGGCAAGCACCATGGTCTTGTAGCGGATGCAAGCTTCAACTGGAAGCCAGTGGAGAGAGCGGAGGAGCGGGGTGACGTGAGAGAACTTGGGAAGGTTGAACACCAGACGGGCTGCGGTGTTCTGGATGAGTTGTAGGGGTTTAATGGCACAGGCAGGGAGCCCAGCCAACAGCGAGTTGCAGTAATCCAGACGGGAGATGACAAGTGCCTGGATTAGGACCTGCGCCGCTTCCTGTGTGAGGCAGGGTCGTACTCTGCGGATGTTGTAGAGCATGAACCTACAGGAACGGGCCACCGCCTTGATGTTAGTTGAGAACGACAGGGTGTTGTCCAGGATCACGCCAAGGTTCTTAGCGCTCTGGGAGGAGGACACAATGGAGTTGTCAACCGTGATGGCGAGATCATGGAACGGGCAGTCCTTCCCCGGGAGGAAGAGCAGCTCCGTCTTGCCGAGGTTCAGCTTGAGGTGGTGATCCGTCATCCACACTGATATGTCTGCCAGACATGCAGAGATGCGATTCGCCACCTGGTCATCAGAAGGGGGAAAGGAGAAGATTAATTGTGTGTCGTCTGCATAGCAATGATAGGAGAGACCATGTGAGGTTATGACAGAGCCAAGTGACTTGGTGTATAGCGAGAATAGGAGAGGGCCTAGAACAGAGCCCTGGGGGACACCAGTGGTGAGAGCGCGTGGTGAGGAGACAGATTCTCGCCACGCCACCTGGTAGGAGCGACCTGTCAGGTAGGACGCAATCCAAGCGTGGGCCGCGCCGGAGATGCCCAACTCGGAGAGGGTGGAGAGGAGGATCTGATGGTTCACAGTATCGAAGGCAGCCGATAGGTCTAGAAGGATGAGAGCAGAGGAGAGAGAGTTAGCTTTAGCAGTGCGGAGCGCCTCCGTGATACAGAGAAGAGCAGTCTCAGTTGAATGACTAGTCTTGAAACCTGACTGATTTGGATCAAGAAGGTCATTCTGAGAGAGATAGCGGGAGAGCTGGCCAAGGACGGCACGTTCAAGAGTTTTGGAGAGAAAAGAAAGAAGGGATACTGGTCTGTAGTTGTTGACATCGGAGGGATCGAGTGTAGGTTTTTTCAGAAGGGTTGCAACTCTCGCTCTCTTGAAGACGGAAGGGACGTAGCCAGCGGTCAGGGATGAGTTGATGAGCGAGGTGAGGTAAGGGAGAAGGTCTCTGGAAATGGTCTGGAGAAGAGAGGGGATAGGGTCAAGCGGGCAGGTTGTTGGGCGGCCGGCCGTCACAAGACGCGAGATTTCATCTGGAGAGGGAGGGGAGAAAGAGGTCAGAGCACAGGGTAGGGCAGTGTGAGCAGAACCAGCGGTGCCGTTTGACTTAGCAAACGAGGATCGGATGTCGTCGACCTTCTTTTCAAAATGGTTGACGAAGTCATCTGCAGAGAGGGAGGAGGGGGGAGGAGGATTCAGGAGGGAGGAGAAGGTGGCAAAGAGCTTCCTAGGGTTAGAGGCAGATGCTTGGAATTTAGAGTGGTAGAAAATGGCTTTAGCAGCAGAGACAGAGGAGGAAAATGTAGAGAGGAGGGAGTGAAAGGATGCCAGGTCCGCAGGGAGGCGAGTTTTCCTCCATTTCCGCTCGGCTGCCCGGAGCCCTGTTCTGTGAGCTCGCAATGAGTCGTCGAGCCACGGGGTGGGAGGGGAGGACCGAGCCGGCCTGGAGGATAGGGGACATAGAGAGTCAAAGGATGCAGAAAGGGAGGAGAGGAGGGTTGAGGAGGCAGAATCAGGAGATAGGTTGGAGAAGGTTTGAGCAGAGGGAAGAGATGATAGGATGGAAGAGGAGAGAGTAGCAGGGGAGAGAGAGCGAAGGTTGGGACGGCGCGATACCATCCGAGTAGGGGCAGTGTGGGAGGTGTTGGATGAGAGCGAGAGGGAAAAGGATACAAGGTAGTGGTCGGAGACTTGGAGGGGAGTTGCAATGAGGTTAGTGGAAGAACAGCATCTAGTAAAGATGAGGTCGAGCGTATTGCCTGCCTTGTGAGTAGGGGGGAAGGTGAGAGGGTGAGGTCAAAAGAGGAGAGGAGTGGAAAGAAGGAGGCAGAGAGGAATGAGTCAAAGGTAGACGTGGGGAGGTTAAAGTCGCCCAGCACTGTGAGAGGTGAGCCGTCCTCAGGAAAGGAGCTTATCAAGGTATCAAGCTCATTGATGAACTCTCCGAGGGAACCTGGAGGGCGATAAATGATAAGGATGTTAATCTTGAAAGGGCTGGTAACTGTGACAGCATGGAATTCAAAGGAGGCGATAGACAGATGGGTAAGGGGAGAAAGAGAGAATGACCACTTGGGAGAGATGAGGATCCCGGTGCCACCACCCCGCTGACCAGAAGCTCTCGGGGTGTGCGAGAACACGTGGGCGGACGAAGAGAGAGCAGTAGGAGTAGCAGTGTTGTCTGTGGTGATCCATGTTTCTGTCAGTGCCAAGAAGTCGAGGGACTGGAGGGAGGCATAGGCTGAGATGAACTCTGCCTTGTTGGCCGCAGATCGGCAGTTCCAGAGGCTACCGGAGACCTGGAACTCCACGTGGGTCGTGCGCGCTGGGACCACCAGATTAGGTGGCCGCGGCCACGCGGTGTGGAGCGTTTGTATGGTCTGTGCAGAAAGGAGAGAACAGGGATAGACAGACACATAGTTGACAGGCTACAGAAGAGGCTACGCTAATGCAAAGGAGATTGGAATGACAAGTGGACTACACGTCTCGATTGTTCAGAAAGTTAAGCTTACGTAGCAAGAATATTATTGACTAAAATGATTAAAATGATACAGTACTGCTGAAGTAGGCTAGCTGGCAGTGGCTGCGTTGTTGACACTACACTAATCAAGTCGTTCCGTTGAGTGTAATAGTTTCTGCAGTGCTGCTATTCGGGGGCTAGCTGGCTAGCTAGCAGTGTTGTTTACGTTATGTTGCGTTAAAAGAACGACAATAGCTGGCTAGCTAACCTAGAAAATCGCTCTCGACTACACAATTATCTTTGATACAAAGACGGCTATGTAGCTAGCTGTGTAGCTAGCTACGATCAAACAAATCAAACCGTTGTACTGTAATGAAATGAAAATGTGATACTACCTGTGAATGCGACCGGGTTGTTGAGTCCTATTCGGTAGACGTTGGCTAGCTGTCGGCTAGCTGTTGGCTAGCTGTCGGCTAGCTGTTGGCTAGCTAGCAGAGTCTCCTACGTTAAGGACGACAAATAGCTGGCTAGCTAACCTCGGTAAATTAAGATAATCACTCTAAGACTACACACTCTAAACTACACAATTATCTTGGATACGAAGACAGCAAAGACAGCTATGTAGCTAGCTAACACTACACTAATCAAGTCGTTCAGTTGAGTGTAATAGTTACTACAGTGCTGCTAATCGGTGGGCGTTTGCTGGCTAGCTAGCTGGCTAGCTGCTGGGCAAATAGCAGTGAAGACTACGTTAGGACGACGAAATACGATAATTATGCAATTATCTTTGATACAAAGACGGCTATGTAGCTAGCTAAGAAGAAATTGCTAAGATTAGACAAATCAAAACGTTGTACTATAATGAAATGTAATGAAATGTAATGAAAAAGTTATACTACCTGCGGAGCGAAGTGCCGATGCGACCGCTCGCTCCAACCCGGAAGTTAAACTAATGAGGGGGACACCTCAATCAGGACATAAGACACTATACCAGTTACTGTTTAATGAGGGGAACACCTCAATCAGGACATAAGACACTATACCAGTTACTGTTTAATGAGAGGAACACCTCAATCAGGACCTAAGACACACAGGTTTGTGACAGGCCACCTATTGAGTTGGGTCAACAGTTCTGACCAATGTAACAGACCAGACAACACCTTAGTAAAAATACACACATTAAACTATAATTGTAACATCTAAACGTTAGACAGGTTCTAGGCCCATGACAGAAAAACAGTACAGAGGCAGATATAAACAAGTCAAGTTTACTAAAGCTTAGAGGATTAGGTTGGCTTGTTTGACACATAAATAACACACTATCAAGAGTACACCGAAATGATTTCTTAGATCTGTTACTTCCACTAGATCGCTTTCTGAAATACAACAGTGCTTACACAGCGATTCAGCTGACCAAGTTCACAAGATGACCAAATACAGTGACAGACAATACTGTACTTCTGATGGTAGGAAAGAAAGAACAGTTAACCACTGCCTTTACATACACAATATATATATTTTAGAATGCAAATGACTTTACTTAAAGACAATCACATTATTGGAGCGAAGTGCCAATAAACTAACTGAAAACAAAATTACATTATTGCAATTTCCATAATAAACATGTTGAATATTGTCACACATAAATAAACTCACTGATGGTCAAACTCAACACATACCATTCAGATCAATCGACCACAATCCAAACATTCATTCAAGCATAGTAAGAAAATGGTTGTTCACAGCACCAGCCTATTCACACAAAGGCCCTTCAAGGTACAAAGTTCTCACCTGAACTCGACCAAGGTGTGCTTTTATACATTTCCTGCTTGTCCTCCCCTAATAAGGGTTCCCAGGGAAACACTGACCAAAACTTTGGTTCCTGGCCTGTCACCAATATAAGTGTTTGGGGTTTAGGTGAGGGTTATGGTGATGCCCATCTACTTTAGGACTCCAGTTAAGGAGCAGACAGAGGTAGAGGTGCAGTCCAGGACAAAGAAGTCAGACCACAT
Source organism: Oncorhynchus keta (assembly GCF_023373465.1). Taxonomy (NCBI): domain Eukaryota; kingdom Metazoa; phylum Chordata; class Actinopteri; order Salmoniformes; family Salmonidae; genus Oncorhynchus; species Oncorhynchus keta. The sequence continues at coordinate 15,110,488 of NC_068447.1, forward strand.
CACCCCGATCCTGGCCCAACTCCACTGGCTACCGGTCAACTATAGGATCCACTTCAAAATTATCCTGCTTGTATTTAAAGCTTTGAATGGATTGAGCCCTTCTACATCAGCGACCTAATCTCAATCAGCGAGCCACTCTCCGCTCCAGCCACTCCCAACTGCTTCAAGTCCCCAAGACAAGTCTCTGAACCTTGGGGGAACGAGCTTTCTGCTCCCTTGCCTATATGAAATGCTCTCCCTGACAATCTGAGAGCCACTCCATCTCTCTGAACTTTTAAAATGGGCCTAAACCCCCCCCCCCCCTTATACAGTCTTTTTCATAGTCCTAGTCCCATTCTAAATTGTATTTAGCACCATGCCCACTATTGCTATTTTAATTGCCTTATTTCCAAATGCATGTTGTTTTTATTGTATGTACAAATCATAAAAAAAATCTCAGTATAGCTTTGAAATAACTCTGTAATAACTCTGTAATAACTCTTGGCTAGAACCCAAAAATGTGATCATAATACTCCATTGCTAGCCTCTCTATACTGGCTTCCTGTTAAGGCTAGAGCTTTTATTTTTTACTTCTAACCTACAAAGCATTACATGGACTCTCTCCTACCCATCTCTTCAATTTGGTCCTGCCGTAAATGCCTACATGTACACTATGGTCACAAGACACAGGCCTCCTTATTGTCCCTACAATTTCTAAGCGAACAGCTGGAGGCAGGGCTTCCTCCTACAGACCTCAATTTATATGGAATCGTCTGCCTGTCCATGTGAGAGACATAGACTCGGTCACGACCTTAAAGTCTTTACTGAAGACTCATCTCACCAGTAGGTCCTATGATTGAATGTAGTCTGGCCCAGGGGTGCGAATGTGAATGGCAAGGCACTGGAATAACGAACCGCCCTCGCTGTCTCTGCTTGGCCAGCTCCCCTCTCTCTACTGGTATTCTCTGCCTCTGACCCTATTATGGGGGCTTTGTCACTGGCTTACTAGTGCTCTTCCATGCCGTCCCTAGGAGGGGTGCATCACATCATGCCAGGTTTTTTTGCCCTATACTTGGCTTGATACTCGTCGTGATCTTCCTGTCCGGGCTTGTGCCCCTTCGGGCTCGTGTGGTGGAGGAGAACTTTGTGGGCTATACTCAGCCTTGTCTCAGGGTAGTAAGTTGGTGGTCTGTTGATATCCCTCTAGTGGTGTGGGGGGTTGTTCTTTGGCAAAGTGGGTGCGTTATATCCTGCCTGATTGGCCATTTCCAGGAGTATCCTCGGACGGGGCCTCAATGTCTTCTGACCCCCAACCGTCTCAGCCTCCAGTGTCTATGCTGCAATAGTCTATGTGCCTGGAGACTAGGGTCAATCCGTTATATGCAGTGTATTTCTCCTGTCCTATCTGGTGTCCTATGTGAATTTAAGTATGTTCCCTCTAATTCTTTCTCTTGCTGTCCCTCCCCTCCCGGAGGACCTGAGCCCTAGGACCATGCCTCAGGACTACCTGGCCTGATGACTCCTTGTGTTGCTGCTCCAGTTTCAACTGTTCTGCCTGTGGCTATGGAACCCTGACCTGTTCACCAGATGTGCTACCTGTCCCAGACCTGCTGTTTTTAACTCTCCATCTCTCTCGCTCTTTGCTGTCTCAGCCTCTGAGTGCTCGACTATGAAAAGACAATTGACATTTACTCCTGAGGTGCTGACCTGTTGTAACCTCTATAACCACTGTGATTACTATTTGACCCTGCTGGTCATCTATGAACATTTGAACATCTTGAAGAATGATCTGGCCTTAATGGCCATGTACTCTTATAATCTCCACAGCCAGAAGAGGACTGGCCACCCATCAGAAATTATAAAGTCAATATTAATCCTGTTGAAAAGATCATTAAAAAAGGGTCACTATAGAAGGCTGTTGATATAATTAAACACGTTGTTCGGGTAAATTAATCCAATTAATCTTCATTGCTGAAGGGCTTTTCCTGCTGTTTCATCAGCTACCACGTATATCTCTCCATCAGAGGGGGAACAGGTTAACTTAACACATACTATTCAATCAAACTCTGGCAATCTGCTTTCTCTAACTTGGTCCCACCACCAATACAGGAGTGGGTTTTCTTTAGTATAGTATTCAGTATATTATCCTACAGAGGAGAGCAGGGTCAGGGAGAGGAGAGGAGGTAAGTCTGATCGGTACAGAGGGGTGAGTGAGTCACTGAGTGAGAAGACAGATCCTCCCCTGGGAATTCAGATGTAAGTGGGTGAGGTGAGGATGAGGTGGTGGTGAAGAGGGCTTTGCAACTCCTTAGCATGTTAGCTAACCCTTTCCCTAACCCTAACCTTAATCTTAACCCTTTAACCTAACTCCTAACCTTAACCCCTAACTCAAACCCCTAGCCTAGCTAACGTTAGCCACATAACTAACGTTAGCCACATAACTAACGGTAGCCACATAACTAACGGTAGCCACATAACTAACGGTAGCCACATAACTAACGGTAGCCACATAACTAACGGTAGCCACATAACTAACGGTAGCCACATAACTAACGGTAGCCACATAACTAACGGTAGCCACATAACTAACGGTAGCCACATAACTAACGTTAGCCACATAACTAACGGTAGCCACATAACTAACGTTAGCCACATAACTAACGGTAGCCACATAACTAACGTTAGCCACATAACTAACGTTAGCCACATAACTAACGGTAGCCACATAACTAACGGTAGCCACATAACTAACGGTAGCCACATAACTAACGTTAGCCACATAACTAACGGTAGCCACATAACTAACGGTAGCCACATAACTAACGTTAGCCACATAACTAACGTTAGCCACATAACTAACGGTAGCCACATAACTAACGGTAGCCACATAACTAACGGTAGCCACATAACTAACGTTAGCCACATAACTAACGGTAGCCACATAACTAACGGTAGCCACATAACTAACGGTAGCCACATAACTAACGGTAGCCACATAACTAACGGTAGCCACAACAAATTGGAATTTGTAACATATGATATGTTTTGAAAATTTGTAACACATGGTACGAGTTGTAATTCGCAACATATCATACGAAATGAATGATGGACATCCACAAATGAATACATGCCATTCGAAATGTGACATATGATACTAATTGGAGTTTCCCGGATATTTGTTTACTATGTTATGTCTACCGCTGAGTCCATGTTGCTCCAGGCTCTCCTGTCCTCCCAAGCTCGCTTACCAAACAGTCCTCCTCTCTGCTTTCCACACTCTTTACCTTTCTTTCTTACTCTGGAGAACCTGTGAGAGGGCAGAACCACCCAGAGCTTATTTTTGATGGAGCTGTTTCTGGGATCACACCAGAGACTGACAGTGCTATGCCTGGATAGAGACAGTTTACAGCACTTAGGTGGAGGGAGAGAAGCTTATGCTAACAGCTGTGCTGGAGGGGGGCAAAAAAAGGTCAACATTTATATCCAGATTCATGCTCAAGACCAACTTTATTTATATTGTGCATTTACCATAGGCTACAGTAGGCTTCATTATACCACACACTTTTCAGTTCCCAATAAGGCTGTTTAAAACAGTTTAACTCTTAGCCGTAGCCTATCTTTCCAAGTTCAAAAGTAAGGTGTGAATATAAAGGAGAGTCAGCTTTAAGTCTTTTTGTGCTTTAATGTCTCGTCACTTAAAACGGTCATTAAAGTAGTAGTGTATACAGTCTCATTGTTGGAGATATAGCAAGTGCAATCAGGGGAGGACAGTCCATTTCCTGCTCCATTCCAGGAACATCACAGTCCAAACACAATCATTATCCGTGGATCTATTGTTGCAATAGAGAAGAGGAGAAGTTTAATGTGATGATTTAACTAAAACTGGCTAAGAGCTGAGAGCTGAAATCACTTTGACAGTGTCCTACCAGAAATTGGCTTATTTCCTTCTCCTGAAGAACTGAGCCCAGTTGACAATCTTATCTGAGGGCGTGAAAATAGTCCATAGCGCTGGTGTGTGTGTTTGTACAAGTACGTGCACATTTAGATTCGTGCAGGTCCATAATCCTCTCAATTTGAAGGCTAATGACAGTAGCATTCTCCAGCTCACATCTTAGGTGCTTGGTGGGGGCTTCAGGCGTCTAATGTGTGGGTTCAGACGCAGGGCTGCCACCACAACGCTACTATACCGACCCCAGAGAAACACTCTTCAGAATAAGGGCTGCCACCACAAGGCTGATACACTAACCCCAGAGAAACACTTTTCCTCCCAGATCTACCAGGGAATATTGATACACAATTAATAAGGGGGCTAAGAGATACGGAGCTGTGTGTGTGTGTGAGTATGTGTGTGTTTTTTTGTTTAACTATCCTTGTGGGTACCAGAAGTTCTCACAAGGATAGTAAAACAAGGAAGTGGGGACATTTTGCTTGTCCCCACGAGGATTTTAGGCTTAGGTGTTAGTTTTAGGGTTACAGTTACTGTAGGGTTAGGGTTACAGTTATGGTCAGGGTTAAGGTTAGGGGTTACGGTTAAGTTTAGAGCTAGGGTTAGGAGTTGGGGTAAGGTATAGTTTTAGGGTTAGTGGTTTGGGGTTAAGGTTAGGTTTAGTGTTAAGGTTAATGTTAATGTTAGGTTAAGGGTTAGGGTTATAGTTAGGTTTAGGGATTAGGGAAAATAGGATTTTGGTTGGGAATAAATTATTTGTTCCCCACAGGGACAGCAATACACAACTGTGTGTGTGTGTGTGTGTGTGTTGGAGGTGATGGGGCTCATAGCTTTGAACTGTGTTTAACACTCATTTTCATGTCAATGTTGAGCATTACCCATGGTTGATATACACTGAAGATGGAAGTTCTAGACATGGCAGGAGAATACCATCAGTGTTCTAAAGTGCTTAAGTAAAAATAATTTGAAGTACTGTACTACTTAAGTCGTTTTTTGGGGTATCTGTTCTTCACTTTACTATTTATATTTTTGAGAACTTTTGCTTTGCTACATTCCTAAAGAAAATGATGTACTTTCTACTCCATACATTTTTCCTGACACCCAAAGGTACTTGTTACATTTACAATGCTTAGCAGACAAGAACATTTTCCAATTCACGCTCTTAAAGAGAACATCCTTGGTCATCCCTGCTGCCTCTGATATGGTGGACTCACTAAACACAAACGCTTAATTTGTAAATGATGTCTGAGTGTTGGAGTCCCGCTAGCTATTAGTACATTTAAAAAACATGAAAATTGTGCCGTCTGTTTTTTTTGTTTTTATTTCACCTTTATTTAACCAGGTAGGCTAGCAACTGCGACTGCGACTGCAACTGCAACTGCAACTGCGACTGCGGCTTGGCAAAGATAAAGCATAGCAATTCGACACATACAACACAGAGTTACACATGGAATAAACAAAACATACAGTCAATAATACAGTAGAAAAAATAAAACAAAAAGTCTATATACAGTGAGTGCAAATGAGGTAAGATAAGGGAGTTAAGGAAATAAATTGGCCATGGTGGCGAAGTAATTACAATATAGCAATTAAACACTGGAATTGTTGATGTGCAGATGATGAATGTGCAAGTAGAGATACTGGGGTGCAAAGGAGAAAGATAAATAAATGAATACAGTATGGGGATGAGGTAGATAGGTGGGCTGTTTACAGATGGGCTATGTACAGGTGCAGTGATCTGTGAGCTGCTCTGACAGCTGGTGCTTAAAGCTAGTGAGCGAGATATGAGTCTCCAGCTTCAGTGATTTTTGCAGTTTGTTCCAGTCATTGGCAGCAGAGAACTGGAAGGAAAGGCGACCAAAGGGGGAATTGGCTTTGGGGGTGACCAGTGAGATATACCTGCTGGAGAGTGTGCTACGAGTGGGTGCTGCTATGGTGACCAGCGAGCTGAGATAAGGGGGGACTTTACCTAGCAGGGTCTTGTAGATGACCTGAAGCCAGTGGGTTTGGCTACGAGTATGAAGCGAGGGCCAACCAACGAGAGCGTACAGGTCGCAGTGGTGGGTAGTGTATGGGGCTTTGGTGACAAAACGGATGGCACTGTGATAGACTGCATCCAATTTGTTGAGTAGAGTGTTGGAGGCTATTTTATAGGTGACATTGCCGAAGTCGAGGATCGGTAGGATGGTCAGTTTTACGAGGGTATGATTGGCAGCATGAGTGAAGGATGCTTTGTTGCGACATAGGAAGCCGATTCTAGATTTAATTTTGGATTGGAGATGCTTAATATGAGTCTGGAAAGAGAGTTCACAGTCTAACCAGACACCTAGGTATTTGTAGTTGTACACGTATTCTATGTCAGAGCCATCCAGAGTAGTGATGCTGGACGGGCGGGTATGTGTGGGCAATGATCGATTGAATAGCATGCATTTAGTTTTACTTGCATTTAAGAGCAGTTAGATGCCACGGAAGGAGAGTTGTATGGCATTGAAGCTTGTCTGGAGGTTAGTTAACACAGTGTCCAAAGAGGGGCCAGAAGTATACAGAATGGTGTCGTCTGCGTAGAGGTGGATCAGAGAATCACCAGCAGCAAAAGCGACATCATTGATGTATACAGAGAAGAGAGTCTGCTCGAGAATTGAACCCTGTGGCACCCCCATAGAGACTGCCAGACGTCCGGACAACAGGCCCTCCGATTTGACACACTGAACTCTATCAGTGAAGCAGTTGGTAAACCAGGCGAGGCAATCATTTAAAACCTCTTGGTGTTAGGGGGCAGTATTTTCATTTTTGGGGAAAAATCGTTCCCGTTTTAAACAGGATATTTTGTCAGGAAAAGATGCTAGAATATGCATATAATTGACAGCTTTGGATAGCAAACACTCTAATGTTTCCAGAACTGTAAAGATATTGTCTGTTAGTATAACAGAACTGATGTTGCAGGCGAAAGCCTGAGAAAAATCCAATCCGGAAGTGCCCCAGGTTTTGAAAGCGCTGCCTTCCAATGACTCCCTATTCAGCTGCTGTGAATGTACCATCAACGAGCTTACGCTTTCTACGTATTCCCCAAAGCATTGTGACGTAGTTGCCACGGTCACATGGTGGCTCCGAGAGAGATTCTCGTGTAAAATACAGAGGTAGCCATTACTCCAATCGGTCCTAGTGAAAAACGAATTGTCCCGACGGATATATTATCGAATAGATGTTAGAAAAACACCTTGAGGATGGATTCTAAACAACGTTTGCCATGTTTCTGTCGATATTATGGAGCTAATTGACCGCAATTTCCGGGCGATTTCTCAGCCAAACGTGAAGAACAAACGGAGCTATTTCGCCTACAAAAATAATATTTAGGGAAAAAATGAACTTTGGCTGTCTACTTGGGAGTCTCGTGAGTGAAAACATCCGAAGTTCATCAAAGGTAAACGATTTAATTTGATTGCTTTTCTGATTTTCATGACAAGGTTGCCAATGCTAACAAGGCATAATGCTATGATAAACTTAAACAAATGCTTGTCTAGCGTTGGCTGTAAAGCATATTTTGAACATCTGAGATGACAGGGTGATTAACAAAAGGCTGTGTTCCAAAATATTTCTCTTGTGATTTTCAAGGAAGATTTATGTCCATTGCGTTATGCTAATTTGTGTCAGATGATGACAACGGTCCCGTTCACGGGATGGGGTGTCACTACAGGTTACGAAACCAAGGCTGTCGAGTCTGCCAATAAGAATGTGGTGATTGACAGAGTCTAAAGCCTTGGCCAGGTCGATGAATACGGCTGCACAGTAATGTCTCTTATCGATGGCGGTTATGATATCGTTTAGGACCTTGAGTGTGGCTGAGGTGCACCCATGACCAGCTCTGAAACCAGCTTGGATAGCGGAGAAGATACTGTGCGATTCGAAATGGCCGGTAATCTGTTTGTTAACTTGGATTTTGAAGACCTTAGAAAGACAGGGTAGGATAGATATACTGTAGGTCTGTAGCAGTTTGGGTCAAGGGTGTCACCCCCTTTGAAGAGGGGGATAACGCGGCAGCTTTCCAATCTTTGGGAATCTCAGACGATACGAAAGAGAGGTTGAACAATCTAGTAATAGGGGTTGCAACAATTTTGGCAGATAATTTTAGAAAGAGAGGGTCCAGATTGTCTAGCCCGGCTGATTGGTGGGGGCTTGGGCGGGTTGCTGTGGAGGGTGCTAGGCAGTTGATCGAGGTAGGGGTAGCCAGGTGGAAAGTATGGCCAGCCGTAGAGAAAAGCATTTTGAAATTCTCAATTACAGTGCCTTGGGAAAGTATTCGGCCCCCTTGAACTTTGCGACCTTTTGCCACATTTCAGGCTTCAAACATAAAGATATAAAACTGTATTTTTTTGTGAAGAATCAACAACAAGTGGGACACAATCATGAAGTGGAACGACATTTATTGGATATTTCAAACTTTTTTAACAAATCAAAAACTGAAAAATTATTCGTGCAAAATTATTCAATTCAATTTACTTTTAATACTTAAGTATATTTAAAACTAAAGACTTTTAGATCTTTACTCAAGTAGTATTTTACTGGGTGACTCACTTTTACTTGAGTCATTTTCTATTAAGGTATCTTTACTTTTACTGAAGCTTGACAATTGGGTACTTTACACCTCCGAATACCATATCAGAAATATATTACAATATGTTTTTACTGGTGCAAAGAACCATATTCAAATCTTCTGTTCCCCTTTCTCTCACTTATGTACCCTCTCTGGCAAGGAGCCTAGCAGTTAGAGCACACGAGGCTCTAGGTAATGGCTGGAGCGTAATGGGTGGAATGTTTTCCATGTGTTTGATGCCATTCCATTTGCTCGTTCCAGCCACTATTGTGAGCCGTCCTTCCCTCAGCAGCCTCAACTGGGTTAGAGCGTTGGGCCAGTAACCGGAACGTAGATTGTTTAAGTACCAGAACCGACAAGGTGAAAAATCTGTTGAGGTGCCCTTGAGCAAGGCACTTAACCCAATTTGTTCCAGGGGTGCTGTACTACTATGGCTGACCCTGTAAAACAACACATTTCACTGCACCTATCAGGCTCTCTCTCTCTGTCTCCTCCCCCATGCAAACATCCACATGCTCAGCCTATCTCTCGACCTGATAATGGCCCACATCACTTATTCAAAGCATGCCACATTCAAATCTGGCCACCTGTATAATAAATACATCATTGTTGTAAAGGATCACTGTCTAGGTTAGAGTCCCCTATAGAGCTATCAATGCTTCTCCCTATAGCCTCCTCCTGTGGGGGCAGCATTGTTCAATGCCAGCATCCCAAATAGCACACTAATCCCCATATAATGTATGTTGCTCTGGTCAAATGTATAGGGAATAGGATACCATTTGAGATACAAGGTAAGTATTTTGTGAGCCCACCAATGTGTTTGTTAGCCTATAAGCATAAATGAAGGCATCTTAGTAATATTTACATGTAATGACAGAAGAGTACGCCCACATTTACTGCTAGTCTGACCCCTGGGGTCATTTTCTGAATGTTTTAATTAATGTCTCCTGTGGCAAGAATGTTTATGAACACTCTCTGTGTATATATTTACCCAAATCGACAGGATTCTCCGGCATTTCATGGGTAAATACATGTGCATCGAAATGAGTGTTGTTCACGTGCTCCTGCCGAAATATTTGACAAAATAATAGTCCATATTCCCCTGGGGCCCCACAACTCTAATAAGATAAACATGTTAAATAGCAACGCTGAATTATACATTCATGACTTTACAGATAAATGCCTTTGGTGTCCCTGGGCCTGTCTCGATGTCATGTTAAGTAAATGCTTATTGATAAAGAAAATATCTCACATTTACATACATGTGCTGCCAGCTATACTCCACTTCATGAGAGCATCAGATAAGAGACAAATTATGTTTTACAATTTCACTTGGATGTCTGATTTTCAGATACTGGCTGGTGGCTGAAATAACTTGAATGTTTGACTGATTACATAATATTTTACTAATATGATGAAACATAATCTTCATAACAAAGTGTTCTGTAAAAAAGGACGCTGACCCTGGCAGTTTCCACTTTGGGGCACAGCAAAGCAGTACTAGAGACAGAGGTTATTGGCATGGGAGTTTAGTTTGAGCAAAGAGGAGAACTAGAGGATAATTAGCAGGAAGGCAAAGTTGTGCACAGACCGTCGCATCCTGTCCTTTCCTGTATCAAGGTGAGAGATACTTTGCAACCAGGTACAGATACAGAATATAATGACAGGTGTCTCTAGGGGAGGTATCCATTGCCCCATTCATCTGATCAGTGGGGTGTAACGTTAATGTTCTGCGAGGGCCCATACCAAACAACTCCCATGGGATTTTCCACCAATAGCATACCATCCCACAGCAGTATGAGTTTATCCAGCCAGCCTGAGTTCCCCAGAGGCAGTGTGAGGGGAGAGCTGAGAGCATAGTCATTACTGGCCTGGAGAACGTCCTGTTCCCCAAGAGGGGTTGAGAGAGGTCAAACTAAAACATCTCTGTAATGGCGTTGGTTGTGGAGGTCTAAAACTCACACCCCAGGGAGAACAAGGAGAGCCAGATAGGTTGCTGTTCAACTGATGAGAATATGTTCAACTCCTGATGGGAAGTGAAGCAAAGTTTTTAGCTCATTCGTGTGTTTGTAGAGCTTTAGACTACTGGCAGGATCTGGACTAGAAAATAATAGATGAAAAGAAATACACTACATGGCCAAAGGTATGTGGACAACCCTTCAAATGAGTGGATTCGGCTATTTCAGCCACACTTGTCGCTGACAGTTGTATAAAATTGAGCACACCGCCATGCAATCTCCATAGACAAACGTTGGCAGAAGAATGGCCAATAAAGAGCTCAGTGACTTTCAACCTGGCACGGTCATAGGATGCAACCATTCCACCAAGTCATTTTGTCAAATTTCTGCCCTGCTAGAGTCAACTGTAAATGCTGTCATTGTGAAGTGGAAACGTCTAGGAGAAACAATGGCTCAGCCGCGAAATGGTAGGCCACACAAGCTGACAGAATTGCACAGTCGAGTGCTGAAGCTTGAAGCGCATAAAAATCGTTAGCTTGTTACAAACTGCCTCTGGAAGCAACTTCAGCACAAGAACTGTTCGTCAGGAGCTTAATGAAATGGGTTTCTATAGCCGAGCAGCCGCACACAAGCCTAAGATCACCATGCACAGTGCCAAGCGTCAGCTGCAGTGGTGTAAAGCTCAAACCCACTGGACTCTGGAGCACTGGAAACGCATTCTCTGGAGTGATGAATCAGGCTTCACCATCTGGCAGTCTGATGGACAAACGCTACCTGCCCAAATGCATAGTGCTAACTGTAAAGTTTGGTGGAGGAGGAATAATGGTCTGGGGCTGTTTTTTCATGGTTTGGGCTAGGTCCCCTAGTTCCAGTGAAGGGAAATCTTAACACTACAGTATACAATGACATTCTAGACGGTTCTGTGTTTCCAACTTTGTGGCAACGGTTTGGGGAAGGTCCTTTCCTGTTTCAGCATGACAATGCCACCGTGCACAAAGCAAGGTCCATACAGAAATGTTTTTTCAAGATCAGTATTGAAGAACTTGACTGGCCTGCACAGAGTCTTGACCTCAACCCCATCAAACACCTTTGGGATGAATTGGAACGGCGACATAATCATCCAACTTCAGTGCCCAACTTCACTAGTGCTCTTGTGGCTGAATGGAAGCAAGTCTCTGCAGCAATGTTCCATCATCTAGTGGAAATCATTCCCAGAAGAGTGGAGGCTGTTGTAGTAGCAAATGGGGGACCAACTCCATATTAATGCCTATGATTTCGGAATGAGATGTTCGGCGAGCAGGTGTCAACATTCTTTTGGGGAAATGTGTTGAAAGAACTAGAATCTGCTTTACCACATAGAACAGGGAAGGGAAGCACTACTGTAGAGCCAGGCAGCCAGGCAGCCAGCCAGGCAGCCAGCCAGACAGCCAGGCAGCCAGACAGACAGCCAGGCAGCCAGCCAGGCAGCCAGACAGACACACAAAACATTCATCCTCACACTGTTTTCACACCATATGCATGTGTAACAGTGGAGGCAGCTGCACGGCTCATAATAATAGCTGGGACAGAGTTAATGGAATGGCATCAAACCATGTGTTTGATGTATTTGATACCATTCCACCTATTCCTCTCCAGCCATTATCACGAGCCCGTCCTCCCCAATTAAGGTGCCATCAAATCAAATCAAACCTATTTTTATTGGTCACATACACATGGTTAGCAGATGTTATTGCGAGTGTAGCGAAATGCTTATGCTTCTAGATCTGACAGTGCAGCAGTATCTAATAGTTAATATCTAACAATTCCACAACAAAAACATAATATCTAACAAATTCCACAACAAATACTAATACACACAATCTAGTAAAGGAATGGGATAAGAATATATAACTATAAAATATATGGATGAGCGGTGACAGAACGGCTAAGATGCAATAGATAGTAAAGATTAGATAGTGAAGGATACAGTATACATTATACACATATGAGATGAGTAATGTAACATGTAAATATTCTTAGAGGTGGCATTATTAAAGTGACTAGTGTTCCATTTATTAAAGTGGCCAATGATATCAAGTCTGTAGGTAAGCAGCCGCCTCTCTGTGCTAGTGGTGGCTGTTTAACAATCTGACGGCCTTGACATAGAAGCTTTTTTTCAGTCTCTGGTGCATCAAAGTCTCAGCTTTGATGCACCTGTACTGACCTTACCTTCTGGATGGTAATGGTGTGAACAGGCAGTGGCTCGGGTGGTTGTTGTCCTTGATGATCCTTCTGGATGGTAATGGTGTGAACAGGCAGTGGCTCGGGTGGTTGTTGTCCTTGATGATCCTTCTGGATGGTAATGGTGTGAACAGGCAGTGGCTCGGGTGGCTGTTGTCCTTGATGATCCTTCTGGATGGTAATGGTGTGAACAGGCAGTGGCTCGGGTGGCTGTTGTCCTTGATGATCCTTCTGGATGGTAATGGTGTGAACAGGCAGTGGCTCGGGTGGCTGTTGTCCTTGATGATCCTTCTGGATGGTAATGGTGTGAACAGGCAGTGGCTCGGGTGGCTGTTGTCCTTGATGATCCTTCTGGATGGTAATGGTGTGAACAGGCAGTGGCTCGGGTGGCTGTTGTCCTTGATGATCCTTTTGGCCTTCCTGTGACATCGGGTGTTGTAGGTGTCCTGGAGGGCAAGTAGTTTGCTCCCAGTGATGCGTTGTTTAGACCGCAGCCCCCTCTGGAGAGCCTTGCGGTTGAGGGCGGTGCAGTTGCCGTATCAGGCGGTGATACAGTCTGACAGGAAGCTCTGAATTGTGCACCTGTAAAAATGTGTGAGGGTTTCTGGTGAGACGCCACATTTTTTCAGCCTCCTGAGGTTGAAGAGGTGCTGTTGCGCCTTCTTCATCACACTGTCTGTGTCCGTGGACCATTTCAGTTTGTCGGTGATATGAACACCAAGGAACTTAAAACTTTCCCCACTGCTGTCCCTTTGATGTGGATAGGGGGGTGCTCCCTTTGCTGTTTCCTGAAGCCCACAATCATCTCTTCTGTTTTACTGGCATTGAGTGAGAGGTTATTTTCCTGACACCACACTCCTAGGGCCCTCATCTCTTCCCTGTAGTCTGTCTCGTCGTTGTTGGTAATCAAGCCTACTACTGTTATATCATCTGCAAACTTGATGATTGAGTGGGAGGTATGCATGGAAACGCAGACATGGGTGAACAGGGAGTTCAGGAGGGGGCTGAAAACGAACCCTTGTGGGGCCCCAGTGTTGAGGATCAGTGGAGTGGAGGTGTTGTTTCCTACCTTCACCACCTGGGGGTGGCCATCAGGGAGTCCAGGACCCAGTTGCACAGGGCGGATTTCAGACTCAAGGCCTCAAGCTTAATAATGAGTTTGGAGGGTACTATGGTGTTAAATGCTGAACTGTAGTCAATGAACAGCATTCTTACATAGGTATTCCTGTTGTCCAGATGGGATAGTGCAGTGTGCAGTGTGCAGTGTGATGGTGATTGCATCGTCTAGGGTGACAGGTAAGGTGGAGGTGATATGATCCTTGACTAGTCTCTGGAAGCACTTCATGATGACAGAAGTGAGTGCTATGGGCCGATAGTCATTTAGTTCAGTTACCTTTGCTTTCTTGGGAACAGAAACAATGGTGGCCATCTTGAAGCATATGGGGACAGCAGACTGGTTTTGGGAGAGATAGAATATGTCCGTAAATACACCAGCCAGCTGGTAAGCGCATGCTCTGAGGACGTGGCTAGGGATGCCGTCTGGGCCAGCAGCCTTGCAAGGGTTAATATGTTTAAATGTTTTCCTCACGTCGGCCACGGAGATGGAGAGCCCACAGTCTTTGGTAGCGATCTGTCTGCGGTGGCGGAGTGAAGGGCGGCTCTGGCAGCGCCGGAGTGACGGGCGGCTCTAGCAGCGCCGGAGTGAAGGGCGGCTCTGGCAGCGCCGGAGTGAAGGGCGGCTCTGGCAGCTCCTGACTGACGGACGGTTCTGGCAGCTCCTGACTGGCGAGCGGCTCTGGCAGCTCCTGACTGACGGGCGGCTCTGGCAGCTCCTGACTGACGGGCGGCTCTGGCAGCGCTGGACAGGAGGAAGACTCTGGAAGCACTGGATAGGCGGGACCCCCGGGATGGAGGAGACGGCGAGACAGCCTGGTGCGTGGGGCTGCCACAGGAGGCCTGGTGCATGGAGGAGGCACCGGATGGACCGGACTATGGAGGCGCACTGGAGGTCTCGAGCACCGAGCCTGCACAACCCGTCCTGGCTGGATACTCCCTGTAGCCCGGCAAGTGCGGTGGGGTGGAATAGACCGCACTGGGCTGTGCTGGCGAACCGGGTCACCGTGCGTAGGGCTGGTGCCATATAACCCGGGCCGAAGAGATGCACTGGAGACCAGATGTGCTGAGCCGGTTTCATTACTCCTGGCTCGATGCCCACTCTAGCCCGGCCGATACGAGGAGCTGCGATGTAGCGCACCGGGCTATGCCTGTGCACTGGGGACACCGTGCACCTCACGGCATAACACGGTGCCTGCCCGGTCAACCTCTCGCCACGGTAAGCACGGGGAGTTGGCTCAGGTCTCCTACCTGACTTACCCACACTCCCCGTGCCCCCCACCCAATACATTTTTGGGGCTGCCTCTCGGGCTTCCGTGCCAGCCGTGTTCCCTCAAAGCCCTGGCTCCCTTTACCTGCTGCCTCCTCTCTCCTGGCTAACTCCTCATAATGCCGCCGCTCGGCTTTGGCTGCCTCCAGCTCTTCCCTGGGGCGGCGATATTCCCCAGCCTGTGCCCAGGGTCCCTTACCATCCAAAATCTCCTCCCATATCCATGAGTCCAGAACCCTCTGCTCCTGGTTACCACGCTGCTTGGTCCGGTTGTGGTGGGTAGTTCTGTAACGAATCTCTTCGTCGTCTTCCTCTTCTGAGGAGGAGTAGGAAATATCAGACCAATATGCAGCGTGGTAAGTGTTCGTCATATTTATTAATCTGAACACAGAGAACAAACAAACAAGCGAATAAAGAAAAACCGAAACAGTCCTGAATGGTGAAAAACACTGAAACAGAAAATAACCACCCACAGGCTACCTAAATATGGTTCTCAATCAGAGATAACGATTGACAGCTGCCTCTGATTGGGATCCACACCAGGCCAAAGACATAGAAATATAAACACAAGAACAAAACATAGAATGCCCACCCCAACTCACGCCCTGACCAACCTAAAATAAAGACATACAAAAGGAACTAAGGTCAGGACGTGACAGTATTGTCCTCAAAGTGTGCAAAGAAGTTGTTTAATTTGTCTGGAAGCAAGAGGTTGATGTCCTCTACGGGGTTGGTTTTCTTTTTGTAATCCATGATTGTCTGTAGACCCTGCCACATATGTCTCGTGTTTGAACCGTTGCGACTCCACTTTGTCTTTATACGGACACTTTGCTTGTTTGATTGCCTTATGGACGGAATAACTCCAACCTCCTGTGATGTGTCCAGAATCAGATATGTAAATGCAGGGCTAGAACAACAACGTAGAGTAAACTAACACTGGGTTGGTGTTATGCATGTGGTGTGAAACAGTGTAAGGATGAATATCTCATGTCTGTCTGTCTGTCTGTCTGTCTGTCTGTCTGTCTGTCTGTCTGTCTGTCTGTCTGTCTGTCTGTCTGTCTCTATGTGATACTGTAAATATCTCTCCAAACCTGTAACAATATCTCACTGTGTGTTAGATGTTCATGTATGTATGTCTTTGTGTGATTTAAATTGACATTTTACCTTTATTTAACTAGGCAAGTCAGTTAAGAACAAATTCATATTTACAATGAAGCTCGGCCAATTGTGTGCCGCATTATGGGACTCCCAAACACGGCCAGTTCTGATACAGCCTGGAATTGAACCAGGGTGTCTATAGTGACACCTCTAGCACTGAGATGCAGTGCCTTAGACCGCTGCACCTCTTGGGAGCCCAAGTGATACTGTAAATATCTTCAAGCCTGTAGCAGTATGTCACTATGTGCTAGATGTTCATGTATGTTCATGTATGTGAGTGAATCCTATGTTTATTATCCACCTGTTAAGATGCCAAAATACTACAAGTGGTTTTCACACATACACACATGCATATGCACGCACACGCACACTCACTCACACAGTGCTGGTTCGTTAATCAGCCTTGGGACCTGCGGTGTGGAGACCTTTTGTAGGGGAGTAGAGAGCAGGGCCTCTGGCTGTAGAACACGCTGGGTGTGGACGTCACACTCTGTACACCGCCAGGCTTGGCTCCATTTGGATTGCCTGCCCCACCACCCTGCTGCAATGTCCCACAGTGACACCCGTAGGAGGTGAACACACACATACAGATGCACACACGCTCGCACACACATACACGCACACGCAGACACACACACACACGCACACAGACACACATGGATGCACTGGTGCATGCTCCCACACACACACACACACACACACACACACACACACACACACACACACACACACACACACACACACACACACACACACACACACACACACACACACACACACACACACACACACACACACACACACACACACACACACACACTTTCTCCTTTCCTACTGTGAGACATCTGAAATAGGAACATCAGAGAGATGCCACCCCTTTACTACAGGACCATGACACACACACACAGACAAGCATCATTGTTAACCTGTGTTTGAACTGTGTTTTAACCATGTTCAGAGGTGCCAGACAGCAGACACAGAGGTTAAGATGATTATGGCGATTACACAACAAGATCTCACAGTCTCACTGCAGAATCAGACGTTTGTCCATAAAGGTAAAAGATTCAATTTAGGCATTCATTCTGAATGGTTAAAGTAAGGGTTAAAGTGTGGGATAGGGTTAATAAATCCTCTTAGATGTAAAGTACCCTGTTTAGGGGACCTGCGTGGTTCTGGTACCCGTACCGACCGACCAACATTTTCACTTGATTTGTGGACACCGTAGATCGAAATGGCTTATACTGAGTGATATCCCTGGATCCCACAGATACAGTCGTATATTTTTCTGTGTGACGTAGGATATGAAATCTGAAAGCTGGGATGTCCCTCCTGCAATTACATAATTGGCTCTTCCAGCTGTCCATCAACCCGTGACTGAACCCTACGTCATAGCCACTGACAAATCACGTGCCTGCAATCCTTGCATCGTAGTGCAGCACATTCAGAGATCACATTATAGCCATTAAAAATAATTCAAAGATAAAAAAAAAAAATACTCTCTGTTTGTCAGATGGACAATATTGATATGAGAAGAAAGGCGAGTTCAGGAAGTCCATATAAAGCTCTGTGTGACGTTCACAGCAGTGGGTGCAGACGTTTTGATAAGGAGAGACCTTATCTTGTAGTTAACATCAGGGTCACCCATGACAGTGTGGTCTTGATCAAAACGCAGACAATGCTTTGCCTGGAGAATCAACACTAGTTCCAGTCATGGATGTGATTAGATGATGTATTGTGTTGTGTACTGTGTTGTGTACTGTTGTGTATTGTGTTGTGTATTGTGTTGTGTACTGTTGTGTATTGTGTTGTGTACTGTGTTGTGTATTGTGTTGTGTACTGTGTTGTGTATTGTGGTGTGTACTGTGTTGTGTATTGTGTTGTGTATTGTGGTGTGTACTGTGTTGTGTATTGTGTTGTGTATTGTGTTGTGTACTGTGTTGTGTATTGTGTTGTGTATTGTGTTGTGTACTGTTGTGTATTGTGTTGTGTACTGTGTTGTGTATTGTGGTGTGTACTGTGTTGTGTATTGTGTTGTGTATTGTGGTGTGTACTGTGTTGTGTATTGTGTTGTGTATTGTGTTGTGTACTGTGTTGTGTATTGTGTTGTGTACTGTGTTGTGTATTGTGGTGTGTACTGTGTTGTGTATTGTGTTGTGTATTGTGGTGTGTACTGTGTTGTGTACTGTGTTGTGTATTGTGTTGTGTACTGTGTTGTGTACTGTGTTGTGTATTGTGTTGTGTATTGTGTTGTGTATTGTGGTGTGTACTGTGTTGTGTATTGTGTTGTGTATTGTGTTGTGTATTGTGGTGTGTACTGTGTTGTGTACTGTGTTGTGTACTGTGTTGTGTATTGTGTTGTGTACTGTGTTGTGTATTGTGTTGTGTACTGTGTTGTGTATTGTGTTGTGTACTGTGTTGTGTATTGTGGTGTGTATTGTGTTGTGTATTGTGTTGTGTACTGTGTTGTGTACTGTGTTGTGTACTGTGTTGTGTATTGTGTTGTGTACTGTGTTGTGTACTGTGTTGTGTACTGTGTTGTGTATTGTGTTGTGTACTGTGTTGTGTATTGTGGTGTGTACTGTGTTGTGTATTGTGGTGTGTACTGTGTTGTGTATTGTGTTGTGTATTGTGGTGTGTACTGTGTTGTGTATTGTGTTGTGTACTGTGTTGTGTATTGTGTTGTGTACTGTGTTGTGTATTGTGGTGTGTATTGTGTTGTGTATTGTGGTGTGTACTGTGTTGTGTATTGTGTTGTGTATTGTGTTGTGTATTGTGTTGTGTATTGTGGTGTGTACTGTGTTGTGTATTGTGTTGTGTATTGTGTTGTGTATTGTGTTGTGTATTGTGTTGTGTATTGTGGTGTGTACTGTGTTGTGTACTGTGTTGTGTATTGTGGTGTGTACTGTGTTGTGTACTGTGTTGTGTATTGTGTTGTGTACTGTGTTGTGTATTGTGGTGTGTACTGTGTTGTGTACTGTGTTGTGTATTGTGGTGTGTACTGTGTTGTGTACTGTGTTGTGTATTGTGGTGTGTATTGTGTTGTGTATTGTGTTGTGTATTGTGGTGTGTACTGTGTTGTGTATTGTGTTGTGTATTGTGGTGTGTACTGTGTTGTGTACTGTGTTGTGTATTGTGTTGTGTACTGTGTTGTGTATTGTGGTGTGTACTGTGTTGTGTACTGTGTTGTGTATTGTGGTGTGTACTGTGTTGTGTACTGTGTTGTGTATTGTGGTGTGTATTGTGTTGTGTATTGTGTTGTGTATTGTGGTGTGTACTGTGTTGTGTATTGTGTTGTGTATTGTGGTGTGTACTGTGTTGTGTACTGTGTTGTGTACTGTGTTGTGTACTGTGTTGTGTATTGTGGTGTGTACTGTGTTGTGTATTGTGTTGTGTATTGTGGTGTGTACTGTGTTGTGTACTGTGTTGTGTATTGTGTTGTGTATTGTGTTGTGTGCTGTGTTGTGTACTGTGTTGTGTACTGTGTTGTGTATTGTGTTGTGTACTGTGTTGTGTATTGTGGTGTGTACTGTGTTCTGTACTGTGTTGTGTATTGTGTTGTGTACTGTGTTGTGTATTGTGGTGTGTACTGTGTTGTGTATTGTGGTGTGTACTGTGTTGTGTATTGTGTTGTGTATTGTGGTGTGTACTGTGTTGTGTATTGTGTTGTGTATTGTGTTGTGTATTGTGTTGTGTATTGTGGTGTGTACTGTGTTGTGTATTGTGGTGTGTACTGTGTTGTGTATTGTGGTGTGTATTGTGTTGTGTATTGTGTTGTGTATTGTGGTGTGTACTGTGTTGTGTATTGTGTTGTGTATTGTGTTGTGTATTGTGTTGTGTATTGTGTTGTGTATTGTGGTGTGTACTGTGTTGTGTACTGTGTTGTGTATTGTGGTGTGTACTGTGTTGTGTACTGTGTTGTGTATTGTGTTGTGTACTGTGTTGTGTATTGTGGTGTGTACTGTGTTGTGTACTGTGTTGTGTATTGTGGTGTGTACTGTGTTGTGTACTGTGTTGTGTATTGTGGTGTGTATTGTGTTGTGTATTGTGTTGTGTATTGTGGTGTGTACTGTGTTGTGTATTGTGTTGTGTATTGTGGTGTGTACTGTGTTGTGTACTGTGTTGTGTATTGTGTTGTGTACTGTGTTGTGTATTGTGGTGTGTACTGTGTTGTGTACTGTGTTGTGTATTGTGGTGTGTACTGTGTTGTGTACTGTGTTGTGTATTGTGGTGTGTATTGTGTTGTGTATTGTGTTGTGTATTGTGGTGTGTACTGTGTTGTGTATTGTGTTGTGTATTGTGGTGTGTACTGTGTTGTGTACTGTGTTGTGTACTGTGTTGTGTACTGTGTTGTGTATTGTGGTGTGTACTGTGTTGTGTATTGTGTTGTGTATTGTGGTGTGTACTGTGTTGTGTACTGTGTTGTGTATTGTGTTGTGTATTGTGTTGTGTGCTGTGTTGTGTACTGTGTTGTGTACTGTGTTGTGTATTGTGTTGTGTACTGTGTTGTGTATTGTGGTGTGTACTGTGTTCTGTACTGTGTTGTGTATTGTGTTGTGTACTGTGTTGTGTACTGTGTTGTGTACTGTGTTGTGTA
>NC_068447.1:15141316-15143816 GCF_023373465.1 Oncorhynchus keta
AAGGTCGTGTCAGTGCAGCAAGGTTAGACAGGTTGTATGTATCTGAGCAATACTGTAGTAGGGTTGGAAGGTGTGCCATTACTCCTGTGGGATTTTCTGATCATCATGTTGTTTCTGTTGATATTCACATGTCCTGTCCACGAAGGTCATCACCTTACTGGTATTTTAATGTTAAATTGTTACATGATGTCATGTTTTGTGACAGGTTTGTGTTGTTTTGGGAAAAATGGAGGGTTATAAAGGGAATTTTGAGTCCTTGAGACAATGGTGGGAGGTTGGGAAGGCCCAAATACGAGTTTTTGTCAACAGTATACTGCTCTGTCTCAAACTGAAGTTAAAGAGACTATCAAGGCCCTTGAACAGGATATCAAGTCTATTGAATTGAAGCTGCTCACTCAGAACGACCCTGGACTAGTCATGAACTTACAGGACAAGAGACATGAACTGAGGTCGTTTCTGCATGAAAGAGTGAAGGGTGCCTTGATTAGGTCTCGTTTCGCTTCCCTCAAGGATATGGATGCTCCCAGTGCTTTTTTTTTTTAACCTCGGACAGTCGACGTTACAACGTAAACAGATGGTCTGCCTTCGTCTCCCTGATGGGAAGGTGACCACGGATGACAGTGAAATGCGTCAACATGCCGTGGATTTCTACTCTGTCCTCTATAAGGCGGAGGATTGTGACTCTCTGTGTACTGAACAGTTGTTACATGGTCTTCCTCAATTGGGACCTGAGCAGAGAGTCGTATTGGATGCTGACATTACACTGCAGGAGCTGTCCACAGCAGTTATGCAGCTCTCATCAGGCCGAGCCCCTGGCATCGATGGTTTACCATCTGAGTTCTATAAGCACTTTTGGGGGTCTATTGGGGAGGATTTTTATGAAGTGCTGTGTGAATCTTTTCATGAGGGTTCTCTTCCTGTATCCTGTCAACGTGCGGTGCTTTCACTGTTGCCAAAAAGGGGATTTGGCTCTCATAAAAAATTGGAGACCTGTTGCTTTGCTGTGCGCAGAATACAAAATTGTTTCTAAATGTCTCTCAAACAGGTTGAAAGAGTATCTGGGACTGTT
The DNA here is from genome assembly GCF_023373465.1 of Oncorhynchus keta. NCBI lineage: Eukaryota > Metazoa > Chordata > Actinopteri > Salmoniformes > Salmonidae > Oncorhynchus > Oncorhynchus keta. The sequence continues at coordinate 15,142,386 of NC_068447.1, forward strand.
GATCCACAAGGACCAGTCTTACTGTGTACCTGATCGCTCTATTGTTGACAACTTGTTTATAATAAGAGATGTTTTAGACATTTGTAAACTGTCTGATGTAAATGTGGGTTTACTTTCGTTAGATCAGGAGAAGGCTTTTGATCGTGTGGACCACCAGTACTTGTTTAAAACAATGAAAGCCTTTGGGTTTGGGGATGTTTTTCTGTCATGGGTGAATTTACTGTATGCTGGAGCCTCGTGTATGGTGAAGGTGGGTGGTGGTTTAAGTTGCCCCATCCCTGTCCAAAGGGGCATCAGGCAGGGATGCCCAATTTCAGGGCAGTTATATAGTCTGGCGATTGAACCAATGCTTTGTTTTTTAAGAGCGAAGCTTACTGGTTTCTCTGTGCCAGGTGTAATGAAGGGTCCCACGATAGCACTCTCTGCGTATGCAGATGACGTGATAGTTTTTATTACAGGGGTGAGGATGTTAAGGTTCTCTCAAACACTTTAAAGGTGTATGAGGGGGCCTCCTCAGCTAGAGTCAATTGGGGAAAGAGTGAAGCGCTGTGGGCAGGTCGGCTTCAAACGGGGTCCACTCCAAGGTTACCAGGGGGCTTCAGTGGGGCAGAGATGGGATGAAGACTTTGGGGTTTTTCTAGGCTCTGATGTCTTTCAGAAAAAGAACTGGGAGGGTGTATTGGAGAAAGTGTGTGCCAGACTGTCAAGATGGAAATGGTTGCTACCCCAGCTGTCTTATAGGGAAGGGTCCTGGTAGCTAATAATCTTGCTGCCTCTACCCTGTGGCACAGGCTAATGATTTTGCAGCCACCAAAGGGTCTGATACAAGAGCTTCAGAGGACCCTTGTCAATTTCTTCTGGTCTGGACAACACTGGATCAAAGCTGCAGCCCTGTACCTGCCACTGCATGAGGGTGGGCAAGGCCTGGTGGACATTTCTTCTAGGATCATGGCTTTCCGGCTCCAAGCAGCCCAGAGATTGTTGTACAGAGACTGTTCGAGCTGGGCTGAAACAGCCTACACATTGATGAGGAGAGCGGGCTGTTTGGGCTTAGACAAGCATCTTTTCCTCTTAAAGCTGGAGGGGTGATTTGACTGGCCTGACTCCATTTTATGAGTCTGTTATGCAGGCTTGGAGAGTCTTTGTCAAGTCCCGTAAGGCCTGCACGCCACCAGGGATGTGGCTTTTTGAAGAGCCTCTTTTTCACAACACTGCCATCCAGTCCCGTGTTCTGGGTTCAGCTAGCCTACGTTCATGCCTGTTAGGCGTGGGGTGTACCAAGCTGGGTCATCTGATGCGGAGCAGGAGCAGATCGTTGGAGGAGCTGGGAGAAAGAGCGGGGATCCGATCATCTCGCCTACTGAGGAAGGTCGTCGATGAGGTCTGCGACTCGTTGCCAGTGCCTCATCTGCAGTATGTGACTGACACTTC
>NC_068447.1:15148816-15186316 GCF_023373465.1 Oncorhynchus keta
ATGAGGGCTCCTATCATATACCTTCCACCTCCATGTGGAGAAAAATGTCTCAATAATGTTAAGGAAAGGAGAGTATGGGGGTAAATACAGGGTGGTAAATTGTGGATGGGCCTGAAACCATGCTTGCACCATTTGAGCATGGTGGAACCTGACATTATCCCACACAATGACATAGGTCACACCATCAGCTCTACAGACCTGGTTTAGCTCATCAAGGATGGTTACATTTTGAATAGCGAATCATGTGGCTGCCTGCAACTTAATCTATAGAGTATATAGAGAGAGCTTTAGATGTTGTTCGACCAAACATTAGAACGGACAAGATGCGTAATCTAAGCAACTTTGATCCTGGTATGATTGTTGATGCTACACATGGTGATTCCAGCATCTCAGAAACAGCTGCCTTCCTGGGATTTTTACGCAATACAGTCTCTAGAGTTTACAGAGAATGGTGAGATAAACAAAACACATTCAGCGAGCAGCAGTTCTGTGGGCAAAACCACCTTGTTAATGAGAGAGGTCAGAGGAGAATGTCCAGACTCATTCAAGCTAACAGAAAGGCCCCACATGCTCAAATAACAGCTGTTTAAAACAGTGGTGTGCAGAAGGGCATCTCTTAATGTAAAACACTGTGAATAATTCAGGCTGTTGTGGGGAAAAAAGGGGGTCCTACCCAGTACTAGATAGGTGTACATAATAAAGTGGCCGGTGAGTGTCAAATCTGAAAACATGGTCTGGAAAAGTGGTACATGGGACCATAGAAACAGTGTCTGATAAAGAATGATGATGAAGTATTACATCCATAGATAATATAGTCCAATTGGTTCATGTTCCACAGTAATTGGTGTCAATGGATCTCGTTATCCTGAAACGTTCATGATCTAAACATGGGAATATTGATCGTCAGTTTCCATAAAACTCTGCATTAAGAGTAACGCAACAGTTACTTATCATTTTGATCAGTTGTATCAGTACATCTCAGATGTAATGTGTGAATTACATTTCGACATGGTAATACTTTGATGTTAAGTTGTGTCATTTTGAACAGGAGATTTTAGTTCAATGAACAAATGATCTTATCTTTATGTGTATTGTATCCAAGCAATTGGAAAAAGTGTTAAGAGCTTTGAAAAATTAGCATTTTGATCATTGGTTGTGAGTTTTGTGTCTATAGTTTGAAAAATGACATCTAGCTTCCCGAAATTAGTGATTGTAAAAAACTGTCATTTTACTCTTGTTATTTACTTTAAATATCTTTCAAAGCACATTTAATTTGAAATAAATATTCAGCTTCTTTCCAAGACATGATTGAAACCCTCAGACTTTTAACGAGTAAAGAATTTGAACAGTATTACTTCAGTACCACGCTCATTTCATCTTTTAATTCAACATTTGAAATATTATAATTATGTCGATGAAGATGCTCTCCAGAAATTCCTGGGTGTAAAACCAACATCATTAATTAAACTTGTAACAACCCTGCCCCACTATAACACACACGATTGTCTCTCTCCGTTTGAATGTAGAGCAGACGGCACTGCATCATTTAAACAGGAATCGCCCACAGACACACTTTACTCTGGTACAGTGGGGCACCAGGTAAAATATCTGTGTTTTGAGGTCAGAAGTGAAGGGAGATTTCACAGAGTAACAGATCTAAGATCAGCTTACCCTTCCCAAATTCTAACCTTAACCATTGAGGTGGGAAACATAAAACTGATCCTTAGATAAACTTAATTATTCTCTCTCTCTACTTCCATGATAGATTCGTTTGACTGACAGCTGACACTGATGTAAGGTCAGTTTTTAATGCCTAATGGTTAAGGATGTCATAAAAAGGCAACTTGAACCCCCTTCCACTGAGGTTGATGTGTGGAGGTGTCCTGTGTGCTAGTGGGTGAGAGACAGCAGGAGAAGCGGGGGAGGATACACAGCTTTTCCATTACGGGAGCCCTGAACTGCCTCTCCTGAGGTGGCACATTAGCAGAGTGAGAGTCATATCAGTCACAATGTACCCTGTATCAGCCCTCGCAGCCCTCACCTTGCCCAATATTGTCCTGTCTGAGCCCTCACTGCACCAACCTGGCCCAATACTGTCCTGTCTCAGCCTTCACAGCACCCACCTGGACAAATACTGTCCTGTAGATGGCACCGGAGGAGATGGCTGCCGTTTGACGGGCTACTAACGAATTGTGCAATTGTGTGTTTTTTCACATTATTTGTAACTTATTTTGCACGTATTGTTTCTGCCACCGTCTCTTATGACCGAAAAGAGCTTCTGGATATCAGGACAGCGATTATTTACCTCGTATTGGACGAAGATTCTTTCTTAAAATAGTTTTATTTTTATTTTATTTTTTATTTCACCTTTATTTAACCAGGTAGGCTAGTTGAGAACAAGTTCTCATTTGCAACTGCGACCTGGCCAAGATAAAGCATAGCAGTGTGAACAGACAACACAGAGTTACACATGGAGTAAACAATTAGCAAGTCAATAACACAGTAGAAAAAATGGGCAGTCTATATACAATGTGTGCAAAAGGCATGAGGAGGTAGGCGAATAATACAATTTTGCAGATTAACACTGGAGTGATAAATGATCAGATGGGCATGTACAGGTAGAGATATTGGTGTGCAAAAGAGCAGAAAAGTAAATAAATAAAAACAGTATAAAAACAGTATGGGAATGAGGTAGGTGAAAAAGGGTGAGCTATTTACCTATAGACTATGTACAGCTGCAGCGATCGGTTAGCTGCTCGGATAGCTGATGTTTGAAGTTGGTGAGGGAGATAAAAGTCTCCAACTTCAGCGATTTTTGCAATTCGTTCCAGTCACAGGCAGCAGAGTACTGGAACGAAAGGCGGCCAAATGAGGTGTTGGCTTTAGGGATGATCAGTGAGATACACCTGCTGGAGCGCGTGCTACGGATGGGTGTTGCCATCGTGACCAGTGAACTGAGATAAGGCGGAGCTTTACCTAGCATGGACTTGTAAATGACCTGGAGCCAGTGGGTCTGGCGACGAATATGTAGTGAGGGCCAGCCGACTAGAGCATACAAGTCGCAGTGGTGGGTGGTATAAGGTGCTTTAGTGACAAAACGGATGGCACTGTGATAGACTGCATCCAGTTTGCTGAGTAGAGTGTTGGAAGCCATTTTGTAGATGACATCGCCGAAGTCGAGGATCGGTAGGATAGTCAGTTTTACTAGGGTAAGCTTGGCAGCGTGAGTGAAGGAGGCTTTGTTGCGGAATAGAAAGCCGACTCTGGATTTGATTTTTGATTGGAGATGTTTGATGTGAGTCTGGAAGGAGAGTTTGCAGTCTAGCCAGACACCTAGGTACTTATAGATGTCCACATATTCAAGGTTGGAACCATCCAGGGTGGTGATGCTAGTCGGGCATGCGGGTGCAGGCAGCGATCGGTTGAAAAGCATGCATTTGGTTTTACTCGCGTTTAAGAGCAGTTGGAGGCCACGGAAGGAGTGCTGTATGGCATTGAAGCTCGTTTGGAGGTTTGATAGCACAGTGTCCAATGACGGGCCGAAAGTATATAGAATGGTGTCGTCTGCGTAGAGGTGGATCAGGGAATCGCCCGCAGCAAGAGCAACATCATTGATATATACAGAGAAAAGAGTCGGCCCGAGAATTGAACCCTGTGGCACCCCCACAGAGACTGCCAGAGGACCGGACAGCATGCCCTCTGATTTGACACACTGAACTCTGTCTGCAAAGTAATTGGTGAACCAGGCAAGGCAGTCATCCGAAAAACCGAGGCTGTTGAGTCTGCCGATAAGAATTTGGTGATTGACAGAGTCGAAAGCCTTGGCGAGGTCGATGAAGACGGCTGCACAGTACTGTCTTTTATCGATGGCGGTTATGATATCATTTAGTACCTTGAGTGTGGCTGAGGTGCACCCGTGACCGGCTCGGAAACCAGATTGCACAGCGGAGAAGGTACGGTGGGATTCGAGATGGTCAGTGACCTGTTTGTTGACTTGGCTTTCGAAGACCTTAGATAGGCAGGGCAGGATGGATATAGGTCTATAGCAGTTTGGGTCCAGGGTGTCTCCTCCTTTGAAGAGGGGGATGACTGCGGCAGCTTTCCAATCCTTGGGGATCTCAGACGATATGAAAGAGAGGTTGAACAGGCTGGTAATAGGGGTTGCGACAATGGCGGCAGATAGTTTCAGAAATAGCGGGTCCAGATTGTCAAGCCCAGCTGATTTGTACGGGTCCAGGTTTTGCAGCTCTTTCAGAACATCTGCTATCTGGATTTGGGTAAAGGAGAACCTGGAGAGGCTTGGGTGAGGAACTACGGGGGGCGGAGCTGTTGGCCGAGGTTGGAGTAGCCAGGCGGAAGGCATGGCCAGCCGTTGAGAAGTGCTTATTGAAGTTTTCGATAATCATGGATTTATCGGTGGAGACCGTGTTTCCTAGCCTCAGTGCAGTGGGCAGCTGGGAGGAGGTGCTCTTGTTCTCCATGGACTTCACAGTGTCCCAGAACTTTTTGGAGTTGGAGCTACAGGATGCAAACTTTTGCCTGAAGAAGCTGGCCTTAGCTTTCCTGACTGACTGCGTGTATTGGTTCCTGACTTCCCTGAACAGTTGCATATCACGGGGGCTATTCGATGCTATTGCAGTCCGCCACAGGATGTTTTTGTGCTGGTCGAGGGCAGTCAGGTCTGGAGTGAACCAAGGGCTGTATCTGTTCTTGGTTCTGCATTTTTTGAACGGAGCATGCTTATCCAAAATGGTGAGGAAGTTACTTTTAAAGAATGACCAGGCATCCTCAACTGACGGGATGAGGTCAATGTCCTTCCAGGATACACGGGCCAGGTCGATTAGAAAGGCCTGCTCACAGAAGTGTTGGGACGCAAAGGATTTACAGACACCCGACAAGGCCCAAATCCCCGTCATTCACATGAATAAGAAACAGAGATTTCCGGAGACATAGGTCGGGGTGCCTTGTATGGATCCAATGGCTAGTGAGTAATACGCCTTTACCCTCAGTCCTATTAGCCAACTTGCAATCATTGGATAATAAAATGGATGAGCTCCGATCAAGATTATCCTACCAATGGGATATTAAAAATATCTTATCTTATGTTTCACCGAGTCCTGGCTGAATATTGACATGGATAACATACAGCTGGCTGGGTTTTTGGTCCATTGGCAAGATCGAACAGCCTCATGTAAGACAAGGGATGGCGGTCTGTCTCTATTTGTAAATACCAACTGGTGCAAAAAATCTAATATTAAGGAAGTTTCAAGGTTCTGTTCGCCTGAGGTAGAGTATCTCATGATAAGCTGTAGACCACACTATTTACCAAAATATTTTGTAGCTATTTTTTGTTGCTGTCTATTTACCACCACAAAATGATGCTGGCACTAAGCCGGCACCCAACGAGCTGTATAGGTCCATTCGCAAACAAGAAATGCTAGATCCAAGATGACATAGCAGTGCGGACATGTTTGTCGTTGTCCCGTGTAAATGTTATGTTTTTTCATCCATTGTGTATATATATCAATCTCTTTTTCCATTTTTAAATGAAATATACCTTCCGGCAAACCGCCTCATCCAATGTAATACGAATCTGCTATTTTTAGACCTTATAGCTAGAACCTCCCTTAGAAGCAAGCCATCAGAAGCTATCCAGCTAATTAGCTACTAGCTATTTAGTTATTGTTAGCCACTGCTAGCGGCCTTTACCTTTAGCTCAGACACCAGCTTTTAGCCTGGATAATACCTGCCAGTCTGCACAACGCAATATCAACCTTGAGCATATCGGACTGATTTTCTCTACTACATCACCAGATGTAGTGCCCTAAGCTCTGGACCATTACTCTGGATCATCGCAGCTAGCTAGTTTCTACCGAGTGGCTATAGTGACGCCCTTGTCCCAAAGCTAGCACCAGTTAGCCTCGAGCCAGGCGCATCTCCCGGCTAGCAAACAAAATTACTCCAGCTACAATACTTCTTTTGCCAATTGGCCTGGACCCTTTGTTGACACGGAGCCTCGCCGATCCATCACGACTGGTCTGCCGATGTAATTACGTCTGCTGTGCCCTCAACCGGCCTTTGTCGGACGTCGGTGAAGACGCTTCTGCTAGCTCCGGCCTGCTAACTTTATGAATGTCGTGTCTCCTTCTTGCTAGCGTAGTAACAACTACCCAACGGCTTCCCTTTCATCTATTGCTGTTCACTGGACCCTATGATCACTTGGCTACATAGCTGATGCCTGCTGGACTGTTCATTAATCACGGTACTGCCATTGACTGGAAAGAATTGCAAGAATCGCTGAAGTTGGAGACTTATCGCCTTCATCCACTGGTATGACTGTACATTCCTGTTAAATATGTTTATGTAACATTAGCCCACTTCTGATGACCTAGTTTAAGTCATAACTGAACCGACGGTATGTTGGCATACCAAATGGCCCCCCTTTTCCCTATATAAGGGCACACCTCATAGGACACTGGTCAAAAGTACAATAGTAGACTACAGTATATACGGAATAGTGAGCCTGAGTCACAAATGGCAATGTTTCTGCTGGGAACATCTGTTTCACTGCGAGGAAGCAATAATGCAGGAAGTGTAATGATGGTGCCACGATCCTGGAGGGGAGCTTCGCTTCAGATGTTAACCTGTTGCTACGAGCAATCCCGTATCCGGGAGCGTAATTATAGCCTCAAGCTCATTACCATAACGCAACGTTAACTATTCATGAAAATCGCAAATGAAATGAAATAAATATATTGGCTCACAAGCTTGGCCTTTTGTTAACAACACTGTCATCTCAGATTTTCAAAAAATGCTTTTCAACCATAGCTACACAAGCATTTGTGTAAGAGTATTGATAGCTAGCATAGCATTAAGCCTAGCATTCAGCAGGCAACATTTTCACAAAAACAAGAAAAGCATTCAAATAAAATAATTTACCTTTGAAGAACTTCGGATGTTTTCAATGAGGAGACTCAGTTAGATAGCAAATGTTCAGTTTTTCCAAAAATATTATTTGTGTAGGAGAAATTGCTCCGTTTTGTTGTTCACATTTGGCTAAGAAACCCCCCCGAAAATTCAGTCATTACAACGGCAAACTTTTTCAAAATTAACTCCATAATATCGACAGAAACATGGCAAACATTGTTTAGAATCAATCCTCAAGGTGTTTTTCACATATCTATTCGATGATAAATCACTCTTGGCAGTTTGGTTTCTCCTTTGAATAAAATGGAAAAATGCACGCACCTGGAGATTATGCAATAGTTTCGACGGAGGACACCGAGCGGACACCTGGTAAATGTAGTCTCTTATGGTCAATTTTCCAATGATATGCCTACAAATACGTCACAATGTTGCAGACACCTTGGGGAAACGACAAAGTGTTGGCTCATTCCTTGAGCATTCACAGCCATATAAGGAGACATTGAAACACAGCGCATTCAAAATCTGGCTCACTTCCTGTATGAAATGTAATCTTGGTTTCGCCTGTAGCATTACTTCTGTGGCACTCACAGACAATATCTTTGCAGTTTTGGAAACGTCAGAGTGTTTGCTTTCCAAAGATGTCAATTATATGCATAGTCGAGCATCTTTTCGTGACAAAATATCTTGTTTAAAACGGGAACGTTTTTCATCCAAAAATGAAATACTGCCCCCAGAGGTTCAAGAGGTTAACAGTTCAGCCCCTCAGATGTTAGGGGTTCAGCCCCTCAGATGTTAGGGGTTCAGCCCCTCTGATGTTAGGGGTTCAGCCCCTCTGATGTTAGGGGTTCAGCCCCTCTGATGTTAGGGGTTCAGCCCCAGCCGCTCAGATATTGGCTCATGTAGGCCTCAGGGTGCTGGCTCTAAAATAGATAACACTGGTATTAAAATATGTACTGCTGCCCCTCAGCATTAATGATTACTCTTCAGCTCTGAACCATGCTGTAGGATGAAGTGTGTGTTTGCAGGAAAGCTCTCCTTCAATAGGGTGATCAAATTAGGATGGATTCTCTAAATCACCCTAGAAGCTATCATGTTAATAGTAGCCTAAAGGGCTACACTGCAGATCTGCAGATCAAATGCTGGTCTGGAGGGCCACATTCTATGCAGGTGTTTCATTATCTCAAATTTGTATGCTGTAATATGGAAATAGTCTCTGTGGTTCTTCAGAAAACACAATATGATGGAGGTGAAGGGAGCTGCATCTGAAGAGGTTTACCAAGGTTAAAAAGTAGATTGAGGATGTTTTTGAAAAGCTTTCCATCCTACAATGGAACAGACCATAAATAGTAGTACACATGTAGGAACTTGTCACTCTGGGTAATCTAATAATAGGGCTATTTATACAATATGGTGTGAATATGGGGTGTATCGATAGTGGGAAATGTGACTCTCATAGGTGCGAGGTGTTTGTGTATGTGTGTGTGTTAAAGGATTTGACACTGACTCAGTTCCACTTATCCATATGCCACCTCCCGACAGGCCTATTCTGTTTTCCTCTCCTCCATTCCTCCATTCCTTCATCCCTCCCTTCCTCTATCCCTTCATCCTGTGGCGAGAGTGTGTATTTCTCGATGAGCTCTACTGTAAACTAAACCACACACGCTTGTCCTGATTATCAAATCAAGGCTTACCAGATTTGCAATATGAAATTGGAGACCATCTTTTAAAATGAGATTACAATGACCTTGGTCTGACTTTGAGAAGCAGAGAGCATAAAACTCCTCATGTTGTATTCAGAAAAAGACTATTGGTATTCTCAATCATATTTCAGATGACCTTGCCTGATTCTAATAACATGGCTATTTAATATATGGTGTATTAATTGTTCTGAGTCCATGTACCTCGTACAGCGTAAGGTCTCATTTGACTCAGTTGGTAGATCATGGTGCTTGCAACACCTGGGTTGTTGGTTCAATTCACAGAGAGAACCAGTATAGAAGGAAAAACAATAATTCACTGCTCTGGATAAGTGCATCTGCTAAAATACAAAAACTTTTTTTTTTTTTAAATGTACAAATAATTATCATGTCATGCAGGATACAGTATATCATTTCATTTCACATAAAAGACACTGCCTGTGGTTTCAGAACCGTGTCTGGTTTACCCACCTCCATTCGCCTCATTCTGTCAATGTGGACACACACACACACACACACACACACACACACACACACACACACACACACACACACACACACACACACACACACACACACACACACACACACACACACACACACACACACACACACACACACACACACACACACACACACACACACACACACACACACACACACACAGAGATGCACGCATGCAGAGTTTAGAGTCACTGAGCACATTTCAGTGGTAAGCCAAAAGTAGCTTACTGTAGACGGAAGTCAACGAGTAAAGTCGGGAGAGATACATATGCACCGACACCAAGTCGGACAACTTTAGCTATTTCTAGGAAACGCCACAATGGCAGACATGGCATTCGTCTTTGTTATTGCCAATGAAGTGGATGCAATTTAATTTCCACTCCTCCTACACCAAGCTGAACATGATCAACATTGTCCAAGGAATGAATATTCTGATGATAAGGACATTAGATACCAACTCAAGCTCTTTCTAACATTCACAAGAATTGTTTTGTATTTTTGTGACAGTTGTAAGTTGCTTGGGGTCATTGTCCATTTGGAAGACCTATTTGTAACCAAGCTTTAACTTCCTGACTGATGTCTTGAGATGTTGCTTCAATATATCCACATAATTTTCCTACCTCATGATGCCATCTATTTTGTGAAGTGCACCAGTCCCTGCTGCAGCAAAGCACCCCCACAACATGATGCTGTTCGGCTTGCAAGCCTCCCCCTTTTCCCTCCAAACATAACGATGGTCATTATGGCCAAACAGTTATATTTTTGTTTCATCAGACCAGCGGACATTTCTCCAAAAAGTATGATATTTTCCCCATGTGCAGTTGCAAACCGTAGTTTGACTTTTTCATGGCGGTTTTGGAGCAGTGGCTTCTTCCTTGCTGTGTGGCTTGTCAGGTTATGTCGATATAGGACTCGTTTTACTGTGGATATAGATATTTTTGTACCTGTTTCCTCCAGAATCTTCACAAGGTCCTTTGCTGTTGTTCTGGTATTGATTTGCACTTTTCGAACCAAAGTACGTTTATCTATAGGAGACAGAACGCGTCTTCTTCCTGAGCGGTATGACGGCTGCGTGGTCCCATGGTGCTTATACTTGCGTGCTATTGTTTGTACAGATGAACATGGTACCTTCAGGCGTTTGGAAATTGCTCCCAATTTCTGAGGTCTTGGCTGATTTTCTTTTGATTTCCCCATGAGCAAAGAGGCACTGAAGGTAGACCTTGAAATACATCCACAGGTACACCTCCAAATAACTCAAATGCTGTCAATTAACCTATCAGAAACTTCTAAAGCCATGGCATAATTTTCTGGAATTTTCCAAGCGGTTTAAAGGCACAGTCAACTTAATGTATGTAAACTTCTGACCCACTGGAATTGTGAATTATAAGTGAAATAATCTGTAAACAATTGTTGGAAAAATTACTTGTCAAATCAAATCAAATTTGCACAAAGTTAGACGTCCCAACCAACTTGCCAAATCTAAAGTTTGTTAACAATACATTTGTGGACTGGTTGAAAAAAAGTGAATGCCTCCAACCTAAGTGTATGTTAACTTCCGACGTAAACTGTAGGTGTTTTTGCAGAATATAAGACCTGCTCTGTTGCTTGTCATTACTTCATGCCCTTGTACCTTCCTCATTATTGTGGAATTGTAACAGATGTAACAGATGTGAATAAATGGAGTCCACAAAGCGTCTTCCTCTATGGTAATTCATTGCATATCGTTGTCACTGCAGTCTGCAATGTTTTTCTGTCATTTTTAACCTTTATGTTGCTTTTGTCAGTAAGCATGTAAAGAACAGAATGTGATTCAACCACATGAAGGACAAAACACTCACTGTACAGACACATATTAGACTATACATGGACATCAGTTCACATACTGGGTAAACAATATGAACATATTAGTCTATACTGTACATGGACATCAGTTCACATACTGGGTAAACAATATGAACATATTAGTCTATACTGTACATGGACATCAGTTCACATACTGGGTAAACAATATGAAAATATTAGTCTATACTGTACATGGACATCAGTTCACATACTGGGTAAACAATATGAAAATATTAGACTGTACATGGACATCAGTTCACATACTGGGTAAACAATATGAACATATTAGTCTATACTGTACATGGACATCAGTTCACATACTGGGTAAACAATATGAACATATTAGTCTATACTGTACATGGACATCAGTTCACATACTGGGTAAACAATATGAAAATATTAGTCTATACTGTACATGGACATCAGTTCACATACTGGGTAAACAATATGAACATATTAGTCTATACTGTACATGGACATCAGTTCACATACTGGGTAAACAATATGAAAATATTAGTCTATACTGTACATGGACATCAGTTCATATACTGGGTAAACAATATGAAAATATTAGTCTATACTGTACATGGACATCAGTTCACATACTGGGTAAACAATATGAAAATATTAGTCTATACTGTACATGGACATCAGTTCACATACTGGGTAAACAATATGAAAATATTAGTCTATACTGTACATGGACATCAGTTCATATACTGGGTAAACAATATGAAAATATTAGTCTATACTGTACATGGACATCAGTTCACATACTGGGTAAACAATATGAAAATATTAGTCTATACTGTACATGGACATCAGTTCACATACTGGGTAAACAATATGAAAATATTAGTCTATACTGTACATGGACATCAGTTCACATACTGGGTAAACAATATGAAAATAATAGTCTATACTGTACATGGACATCAGTTCATATACTGGGTAAACAATATGAAAATATTAGTCTATACTGTACATGGACATCAGTTCATATACTGGGTAAACAATATGAAAATATTAGTCTATACTGTACATGGACATCAGTTCATATACTGGGTAAACAATATGAACATATTAGTCTATACTGTACATGGACATCAGTTCACATACTGGGTAAACAATATGAAAATATTAGTCTATACTGTACATGGACATCAGTTCATATACTGGGTAAACAATATGAAAATATTAGTCTATACTGTACATGGACATCAGTTCATATACTGGGTAAACAATATGAACATATTAGTCTATACTGTACATGGACATCAGTTCACATACTGGGTAAACAATATGAACATATTAGTCTATACTGTACATGGACATCAGTTCACATACTGGGTAAACAATATGAAAATATTAGTCTATACTGTACATGGACATCAGTTCATATACTGGGTAAACAATATGAACATATTAGTCTATACTGTACATGGACATCAGTTCACATACTGGGTAAACAATATGAACATATTAGTCTATACTGTACATGGACATCAGTTCACATACTGGGTAAACAATATGAAAATATTAGTCTATACTGTACATGGACATCAGTTCACATACTGGGTAAACAATATGAAAATATTAGACTACCCAGTATGTGAACTGATGTCCATGTGTAGTCGAATATTTAAATTTTGTTTTACCCAGTATGTGAACTGATGTCCATGTGTAGTCTAATATTTAAATTTTGTTTTACCCAGTATGTGAACTGATGTCCATGTGTAGTCTAATATTTAAATTTTGTTTTACCCAGTATGTGAACTGATGTCCATGTGTAGTCTAATATTTAAATTTTGTTTTACCCAGTATGTGAACTGATGTCCATGTGTAAACAAAATGAAAATATTAGACTACACATGGACATCAGTTCACATACTGGGTAAACAATATGAACATATTAGACTACACATGGACATCAGTTCACATACTGGGTAAACAATATGAACATATTAGACTGTACATGGACATCAGTTCACATAGGTTACTGGGTAAACAAAATGAAAAGCAATATGCCAAGCAGTGAAATGCACTTGGTATTGACCTCATGACTGGTTCCCGACACAGATTAAGCATATAAAATGGCCAGTGTTGAAATTCTCTACAATAAACTATGTGTAGCTTACAATATACACTGAGTGTTCAAACATTAGGAACACGACATAGACTGACCAGGTGAATCCAGGTGAAAACTATGATCCCTTATTGATGTCACCTGTTAAATCCACTTCATTTAGTGTAGATGAAGAGGAGGAGACGGGTTAACGAAGGATTTTTAAGCCTTGAAACAATTGAGACATGAATTGTGTATGTGTGCCATTCAGAGGGTGAATGAGCAAGACAAATGATGTAAGTGCCTTTGAACGGGGTTTGGTAGTAGGTGCCAGGCGTCCGGTTTCTGTGTCAAGAACTGCAAAGCTGCTGGATTTTTTTTCCAACTAGCTCTCACAGTCTCACTGCAGAATTAGACCGTTCCTTTCGTCTATGTTTCTCGAACTTCAAATTTTCAAAGTTGTTGCAAATTTCAAGTGTTTATTAAAGTCCACATTTTGATATGTGTATGGTTACAGACAATACCAATAGTGAGCTATAACATGGGACACATTACAGTAACATCCAGACATACATTTATTTATGTTATAAATTTGGGTCACATGTATGCTTATGGCATTAGATTGTAAGGATAACGATGTATTTAAAATCTAAATAGTCATCCACCCAGAACAGTTAACATGCATTGATAACAACCAATGATAGGTGGCGACATTAACCGTTTATGAGCATGTAGTGCCTTTTACTTAAAAAAAAACAGAAGGTTGTATCTCACAAGCTTTTGTTCTGACTTCAAATTGCAGTTTGTGAGGAGCAACTGCAGAATTTTTCAGTCAACTGCAGTCGAAAGTTCATGACCTTTGATCACATGGTTGTTGTTAAGGTCATGCAGTCAGCAAGTTGGACAATTTTTATACCCATAATGCAACACACTTTGAAAGGTGGTCAACGTCTTGACAAAAGTGATCCGCTAAAACGCACCCATTGTGTGTGTGTGTGTGTGTGTGTCTCTGACTGTGTGTGTGTGTGTGTGTGTCTCCATTGGCGTGCCCAGAATGCCCGTGTGTGTGTGTCCCTGACTGTGTGTGTGTGTGTGTGTGTGTGTGTGTGTGTGTGTGTGTGTGTGTGTGTGTGTGTGTGTGTGTGTGTGTGTGTGTGTGTGTGTCTCCATTGGCGTGCCCAGAATGCCCGTGTGTGTGTGTCCCTGACTGTGTGTGTGTGTGTGTGTGTGTCTCCATTGGCGTGCCCAGAATTCCCGTGTGTGTGTGTCTCTGACTGTGTGTGTGTGTGTGTGTGTGTGTTCCTGCATATTTACAAGCCTTTCTCATCCTCTCCATGTCTCCGGTCAGTCTCACCCCCTCTACACACAGTCCTCTGGGGTCGGTGTGGGAGGGCAGCTGAAGGGATAATCAAGGGAACTGTTACTGTGAGTCGTGATGCAGAAGAGAGAACAGAGAGACAGAGGAGAGGGTATGAACACGCGCACACTTACTGATGAGGGAGGAATATAGGAGTATAGCCATGTTATTGCCAGTGTTAACAGGCTGATGGTAGACTCTGGATTCAACACATTCTGATGGAGAGGCATCGTCTGATGGAACACTTCCAGTAAACCATGCCTCTCCATTAAAACTATGGGGAAGAAGATAAAGGACTTCCTTTAATCAGAGGATGCTGTGTAGAGGCCAGGCTTGAATCGTTGTTGCCTGAACAGGGACTTGAACCCTGATCCCTGAGATTAACTGAGTGTGTGTTAATATTCTCTCTCTCTCTGTGGGTGTTTGGTGTGTGTGTGTGTGTCTGTCAGTGCATGCGTTCGTGTGCGTATGCGTTCAGTGCGTATGTGTTTGTGTGTGTGGGTTGGAGGGCTTTGTGCGGCAGCCACAACAGCCATCAGGCCTGACGTACCCAGCGTATGGTTAAACTTGGTAATGGGCCATTAGCCTGTGTTGATTCCCCCTCTGTGTTCCCTAGTCTTTCAGCTGAAGGCAGCTCCATGTCCTCCTAAACAATGCTGTCAGCTCGCTCCATATGCTGCTTCTAATTATCCTGCCTGCGACACTCAATACACACACACACACACACACAGGAGGTGTCCAAGATTGTGAATTTCATTTCACTGAGTCAAATTCCTGTACATGCAAATGGATTTGGCGAATAAAGGTGATTCTGATTGAGTGCCTTGAAGGACGAAGAAGGAGTAGCGATTGCAGTGCCATCTGTCTCACAGATGGCACAGGGTGGCACAGGGTGGCACAGGGTGGCACAGGGTGGCACAGGGTGGCACAGGGTGGCAAATACCTGCCAGGTGAGCCGGCAGCGACATCGTATTTTGGATATTCCCATGTGACAAACACTTTTTACATTTTACATACATGAATTTGCTTTCATTTTCATATGAAACACAACCGTGGTGGAAAAAATACCCAATTGCCATGCTTGAGTAAAAGTTAAGATGACTTTAATGGAAAATAACTCAAGTAAAAGTGAAAGTCACCCAGTAAAATACTACTTGAGTAAAAGTCTAAAGGCCTTTGGTTTTAAATATACTTAAGTATCAAAAGTAACTGTAATCGCTAAATTATACTTAAGTATCAAAAATAAAAGTATCAATAATTTCACATTCCTTATATTAAGCAAAGCAGACGGCGGGCGGCATGATTATTGAATGGTCTTTTTAAGTGCCAGTTGCACACTCCAACACATCATTTACAGATGAAGCATGTTGTGTTTTAGTGAATCCACCAGATCAAAGGCTGTAGGGATTACCAGACATGTTCTCTTGATAAGAGTGACAATTAGACAATATTCCTGTCCTGCTCAACATTCAAAAGGTAACAAGTACTTTTGTGTGTCAGAAAATATATGAAGTAAAAAGTGTATTATTTTGTTTAGGAATGTAGTGAAGTAAAAGTAAAAGTTGTCACAAATATAAAGAGTAAAGTACAGATACCCCAAAAAACTACTTTAGTACTTTAAAGTATTTATACTTAAGTACGTTACACTACTGTAACACAATACAACCACTAACACGTTCTACATTATAAACCTCGACTCCACTATTTTACTTGAGGAGCACCCTAGAGTTCAAAAAATGCATAGACCAGATGCAGGAAAGACAACTGTAAAGACATCTGTGACAAGCATGAGTGACGCGAGATAATCATCAGCTGTCAAGCTCCAGATACAAGGTACCCTTGAAGTGGTCAACCCTGCAGATCATCCCTCTTGCGGTTGGACAGAAGAGTCTTTCTTGAAACTCAGTCAGAGCAGTGGACTAGTCTTCCTCAAGGGACAAGAGCAGGAATGGCCCAAGCTTCAAATCACACTCGTATCACTCTGTACAGACAACTTGACAGCCGATGCAAACAGGATGTGTAAGAGTTGGAGCAATAGTCTAGTCTTTGTCAATGGAGCAGGAAAGACACAATCCTCACATCCATCACTCTCGGCGGACAAACCGTAAAATAACAAGAACCCACCTCTACAGTTGGGTAAGAAGAGGAAACACACCACAACGTTTGGTGAAAACTGAAAAGAAGAGGCAGCTTCTGGAGTTCACACACTGAACGTGGATCTCAGAAGAGGCAGCTTCCGGAGCTCACACACTGAACGTGGATCTCAGAAGAGGCAGCTTCTGGAGCTCACACACTGAACGTGGATCTCAGAAGAGGCAGCTTCTGGAGCTCACACACTGAACGTGGATCTCAGAAGAGGCAGCTTCTGGAGCTCACACACTGAACGTGGATCTCAGAAGAGGCAGCTTCTGGAGCTCACACACTGAACGTGGATCTCAGAAGAGGCAGCTTCTGGAGCTCACACACTGAACGTGGATCTCAGAAGAGGCAGCTTCTGGAGCTCACACACTGAACGTGGATCTCAGAAGAGGCAGCTTCTGGAGCTCACACACTGAACGTGGATCTCAGAAGAGGCAGCTTCCGGAGCTCACACACTGAACGTGGATCTCAGAAGAGGCAGCTTCCGGAGCTCACACACTGAACGTGGATCTCAGAAGGGACAGCACACCGTACAAAACTAATCCTAAACTGAACAGGATTAAGAGGAATGATAGATGGAACAAGATAGCAATGCCATAGTATGTAACCCATCCTGTTACCAAAGAACTAGTAGACTACTAGAACCTACACTCTTAGATAAAAGGGTCCCAAAAGGCTTATTCGGCTGTCCCCATAGGATAACCCTTTTTGTTCCAGGTAGAACCCTTTAGTGTTCCTAAATATAATCCTAATCCAAAATGTTTCTACCTGGAACCAATTTTTTTAACCTGCAACCAAAAGGGTTCTTCAAAGGGTTCTATGAGGAGAACCAAATAACTCTTTAAGGTATTAGATAACGCCTTTTTTTCTAAGAGGGTAGACTTGACCGACAGAAAGACATTAAGATTATGTCTAATACCACACTGACTGACTGACCTGAAAATCCAGTTCCAGCCACTAAGCCAGTATTTTCCTTTTCAGCTCAAGAACACATGCAGTACCAGTCAAAAGTTTGTACACACCTACTCATTCAAGGGTTCAAAAACTATGAATGTTCAAGACATCAAAACTATGAATGCCAAGAGTGTGCAAAGCAGTCATCAAGGCAAAGGGTGGCTACTTTGAAGAATCTCAAATATAAAATACATTTTTATTTGTTAAACACTTTTTTTTGGTTACTACATGATTCCATGTGTTATTTCATAGTTTGATGTCTTCACTATTATTCTACAATTTTGAAAGTAGTAAAAATAAAGAAAAACACTTGAATGAGCAGGTGTGTCCAAAATGTTGACTGGTACTGTATATACAGTACATGACATCTGTTTGCATTAAGATCTCAACACATCCACTCACAAATGAAGAACCCACGGACTCAAGTATTTTGTACGATTATATATTGTCATTTTCTTTTTGGCTCCATTACAACTTTACATCGTTTGCTATTTGTTTAGCTTCATGCCGTCAAAATAATGGGCCGGTATGTTACTGCCATTTTGTGTCTTCCCAGTCTACACAAACATTCTTTGCCATCTCTCCACTCCAGCCCAGCACTAGCACACATTACACAACCGATTCAACAAAGATAGTTGGCTGAATCAGTTGTGGCCGTACTAAGGCTGAAATACACTGTGTCATATAGTGAAAATATGACATGGCCATGCTTGTGTCACCTCAGAAGTCACAGAGCCAGGACTCGTGGTATAAATGTGTCCTCCAGATGAGATTTATATCCACAGAAACCATGTTTACGATGCAACAGGTCTGTCGAAGTTTTGTATTGGTTTATCTCTCCAGCTGTTGGCCATATGCTCATGTAAATTCATAATCATATGAGGATGCCACTGGTCATATAGCTTAGTCATGTTTGGACCTACTAGAGCAGATTGCGTTGTGTGTATCTTTACTGTGAGCATTATTCCTCAGAGTGTACCGCCTGTCAAGTGGTTTATAATCTATGAGTGGTTGTGTGGTGTTACATGTTGAAACGGTAACCTCACAGCAAAAGTATTCAATTCATCATTACCTTATTCAATGTCCTATGGGAGCAATAGTACATGTACAGATACCCCACTGGGCATACAGTGGTTGTATCAATATGGTTTCCACGTCATTTCAATGAAATGACATTGAAACAATGTGGAAAAGACAATGAATTGTCTGTGCCCAGTGGAATGTTGTCCGTTCCCAGGTATGGTGATGGCTCTGGACTGATGTTTGTCTCTCCGGTCTAATTAGAATGTAGATATCAGTGGTGCATTAAACATGAGCAGTAATTTTGGAAGGAAATGGAACCTGATTCACAAAGGTATGAGGTGACATCCAAATATATGACTAAATGACTCACTAAAGCAGAATTGAGAAATCACTGTAAAAACACATGAAATATGCATGGGAGATGGCGTATTATTAGACTACAGATGTCTTGCTCAGTCTGTGCAAAGGTAACCTGCAGTAACCAACTGAAATCTAACTACTGCTACAGTGTAGCTCAATCCTACTCAGACCACTGCAATATTGATAACCAGCAAGAAGTGCAGAAATCTACCATTTAGTATAATGAATGGTGTAGCAGACCAAAGTTGGACATCACTATTGCCACAAACTACAAAACCCATAGGTGAGTAATGTTGGATATTCCCACATGAAATATTACTATGCTCTAAATACTGTTGCATTACTATATTTATATACTATAGTATTCACTGTAATGTTTTTTGGACTACTGTAGTATTCACTGTAGTGTTTTGGCGGACACAAAAATGGGTAGTACCTTCTTTTTATTTTACCCCCTTTTTCGTGGTATCCAATTGGTAGTTACAGTCTTGTCTCATCTCTACAACTCCCACACGGACTCGGGAGAGGCGAAGGTCAAGAGCCACGCGTCCTCCGAAACACAACGCAACCAAGCCGCACTGCTTCTTAACACAGCACGCATCCAGTCCGGAAGCCAGACGCACCGATGTGTCGGAGGGAACACCGTACACCTAGCGACTTGGTCAGCTTGCACTGCCCCGGGCCCGCCACAGGAGTCGCTAGTGTGCGATGAGACAAGGATATCCCTGCCAGCCAAACCCTCCCGAACCCGGACGACGCTAGGCCAATTGTATGCCGCTCCATGGGCCTCCCGGTTGTGGCCGGCTGCGACAGAGCCTGGGCTGGACCCCAGAGTCTCTGGTGGCCTTAGACCACTGCGCCACCCGGGAGGCCCCAGGGATGGTACTTTCTGTATTAATAGTACAGTTTGTGCTCATGTTTGGGCTCCATGTGTCGCCAACCAAAAACGTGGGAGATTAGAAGAATGTGAGATATATGGTAGCCTAATCTTTGGCATTTTGTTATCATTTATTTATAGTCAAAGGGTGTTGTGGTTGTTTCGGTCCAAGGGAGCCACTTACTCTAGTGGTTGCTTCACGCTCTCTCTCACTCTACAGTGGCTCTCATGCGAGCATGCCTATTCAGTGAGTCAGTTGAATGAGAGAAGCAGCAGATAAATAATCATTTAAAACCTTATATTCACGGTGAGCGAGTTATCCTATGCTTTATATGAAACAGCAAGTTAAGCTGAGTATAATGATATTGTTCTTATTTTTTAAAGACGTTTTGATAGTTTAAATAATTTATAAACGTCAGTTAACATAGAAGCTAATGTCGGCTAATGTTAGCGCCAGTCAAGCTAGCGTGTCATAGTCATGGCGACAGGACTCCAACGAGAGAGTCTAAACAAAGGGTAACATTGTAACTTGCTGTTGTTAGGGATAGCCTAGTCAGTTGAATGAGAGAGAGACAAATTAAAACTGTATTGAAGAGAAAGCACCAGATAAACCTTATGTTCAAGGTGTCAGACTCCATTCATTCTACACACTGTAGTATCCCTCGATTGTGTAGTGCTTACTATAATATTTTGTAGTATACTGTAGAATACTATACTACACACTGTAGTATCCCCCTCGATTGTGTAGTGCTTACTATAATATTTTGTAGTATACTGTAGAATACTATACTACACACTGTAGTATCCCTCGATTGTGTAGTGCTTACTATAATATTTTGTAGTATACTGTAGAATACTATACTACACACTGTAGTATCCCCCTCGATTGTGTAGTGCTTACTATAATATTTTGTAGTATACTGTAGAATACTATACTACACACTGTAGTATCCCCCTCAATTGTGTAGTGCTTACTATAGAATGTTGTAGTATAAAGTACAGAATGCTGTGCTACACACTAGTATTCCTGGATCATGTAGTGCTTACTATAGAATGTTGTAGTATAAAGTACAGAATGCTGTGCTACACACTAGTATTCCTGGATCATGTAGTGCTTACTATAGAATGTTGTAGTATAAAGTACAGAATCCTGTGCTACACACTGTAGTATTCCTGGATCATGTAGTGCTTACTTTAGAATGTTGTAGTATAAAGTACAGAATGCTGTGCTACACACTAGTATTCCTGGATCATGTAGTGCTTACTATAGAATGTTGTAGTATAAAGTACAGAATGCTGTGCTACACACTAGTATTCCTGGATCATGTAGTGCTTACTATAGAATGTTGTAGTATAAAGTACAGAATGCTGTGCTACACACTAGTATTCCTGGATCATGTAGTGCTTACTTTAGAATGTTTTGATCAATTGGACTGCATCTGGCTTAACTGCTAACTGCTAACTGCTAACTGCTAGCTGCTAGCTGCTAACTGCTAACTGCTAGCGGCTAGCTGCTAACTGCTAACTGCTAGCTTTGTCGATGCTGTTTTGTTTTCAACGTGTTGTACTTGGGGAGCTCATGCCGGGATTTCCTCTGAGGTTTCCAACCTCCACGTTGTATTGCTTACTATAGAATTTAGTAGCATAATATAGAATACTATACTCCACACTGTAGTATTCTTTGATTGATTGATTGATTTTATTTGACTATTCAAAAACCCAATACAACCACAAATGTTGATACAATGCATTTAGAAATGTGTCCAGAATAACACAAAAAAAGAAAAAATGTACTGTATTTCCATTGTGGTCCTAGTTCAAACATGTTACAGCTAACCCACATGAAACAAAACTATAGTAAACTATGGTCTAAATACCAAAGTAAGTACTACACATGATCCAGGGAAAGTACAGTTTGTAGTATAGGATTCTACAGTATACTACAGTTTATTACAGTATTCTATAGTAAACTGTAATATTTCTTACATTGGTTATTGTGTTTTTCTTCTTCTGGTCTGCTTTTCAGAGAGGACTCTGGAAAAATGAGTCTACTCATTGGAGAGTTAGCTGAGAAAGACAGGAGAACAGGTTTAAAGAGTGTTGCTGCAGCAGTTTCATTCTGTGTGTGAGAGTTCATGTTACAGTACATGAGGCCTTAGTCTAATCGCATGCTGTGAGCCAGAGGAAGTACGCTCCCTGTCTGTTCCCACAGGAAGTGATGCAGTCCCCCTACCCATCTGCTGGAGCTTTCCTCTCTCTCTCTCTCTCTCTCTCTCTCTCTCTCTCTCTCTCTCTCTCTCTCTCTCTCTCTCTCTCTCGACCATTTTAGCAGAGTCATTTTGGCCTGTCTGACAGTGTGAACTGATGGGGAATAAATCAAGGCTTGGGTTATTGATTGTGTGGCGTGTTGTTGTGTAAACTAAATGAGCAGTCTTTAGCTCAACAAATGGATACAGCTGAGATGTGTCAGGTGCTATCGAGTTGCTTATTTATATCTTTCTGCTGGCAGGATTTTTTTCCCCCACCAGAAAATCTGAACGCAGTAAAAAAAATGGTCAATTTGTTGTTATTCTGTTTGTTTTTTTGTTCGTTCAGACAAAATATCTATGTCTGTATGTGTGACATGTAGAGTTTTTTAGTCGACGTTCTGGGGTGGTCTATAGAATGTGTCAATCATGCAATGATATAGAACAGGCCGCCATGCTTGAGATAATTGATTTCCTACAGTGCAGTGAGTGCTCCTCCAGGGACAGGGTACAGGGACAGAATAAGTGGTGACATTTAACTGTGGATGAAAAGACTGATCATGCAGCATGTATACAAATCACTGTGGAGAAGAATGGAAACAGCCAGGAGTGGGGCCTAAACCGGCAACACTTGGATTACAAGTGCACTCCCATCTGTTCTGTACCATTCAGATTCAGACCACCTTGACACAGCCAATATGATATGATACTCTGATACCATTTCATCAATCTGTACAACAAACTATAATGTAATTATTTGCACATATGCTCAAACTGATTGTTAAAAGAGCTCATAGTCCCTACCAGCCTCATGCCAGAGGATGATTTAGTGAGGGTACAGAGGGCATAGGTGAGTCACAGGTAGGTGATTTTATTTGGCCCCCTAAGTTTTCTGAGAAAAAAAATCTATATTTTTGTGTGTTTTTTTGTTTGGCATAAAAGACTATTAAAAACACCAGCAAATCAGCTCCTGGTAGTTTTAATTATTCCTACACATAATATAGAGAGATACTGTACGTGATCGTATACAAATGTAAGCATGGTTTGAAATTATTATGTTTTAGTCAAATATTATATCTGTTCGGGCTTCTTGTGGTCAATTTGCAGTCTACAAATTATTTGTAATTATGTTATGGCCACCTGACCATCCGCTCAAGAAAAATCCACCTGCATCTGAATCTAGTTGATGATCCTTGGCATAGACGGGAATGTCTCTGGCGTGGCCTAAGACACCGTGAGTAAATGAATCCAGTGGCTGAGTCAGTGTGTAAAGCCCCTGTGTGTCTCTGGGACAAAGAGCCAATAAAGAAGTTTAGTAAAGTGTGACAGCCTCTGTCTCTACGTGTCACAGGAGGGCAGAGGAACCAGCAGCGCGGCAGCATCATGGGGCTGGCAGAGGATTAGGGAGACACTCTCAGACTTAAACAGCACTCCCTCAAAATCTCTCCCAAAGCCAACACTTCACATATAGCTTATTATTATTCCAATCTTTGTGTGGAGTATAAGAGGTACTGGTTCAGATAGGAAACATTGTTAAATAGTAGCTGGTACTGACTTCCTAAGAGACTGTGAATAAGTCATTCGAAGAG
Organism: Oncorhynchus keta; assembly: GCF_023373465.1. Lineage (NCBI taxonomy): Eukaryota > Metazoa > Chordata > Actinopteri > Salmoniformes > Salmonidae > Oncorhynchus > Oncorhynchus keta. The sequence goes on from NC_068447.1 coordinate 15,172,397, forward strand.
GAGAAATAAAAACTACTGAACTACTAAACTACGAAACCTTACTGACTTATACATCTGTTCTCATAACTTAGCCCTCATCATTTAACCAGCAAGGGTTTAGCATCTTACTATATCCATCCAGACTATGTGTTTAATTTTACCTCTCTATTCCTTGCTGTTTTTGGGACATTTTTCCCCCGAGGATTCAGCTCAAAGTCAGTGGGGTCAAGTAAGTGTATTACCCACCAAGCAGAGGAACGTTTTAGCCCCCGGGCTAATATTGCTCCATGGTCTCTGAGGCACTGTTAGCCTCTGTCTAAATTAGAAACTTTTTCTCTAAGCTTTTCCCCCCAAAAAATAAGTTACGAGTTTCCCGCAATTTCAGCGTTTTGATAAAAAACCGTCTTATACCTTTCTAACAAAATGCACAGCAAATGAATCGTGAAACTTTGCACAAAATGTATATTTCATTGAGCGATGTTTGAATGAAAACCTACAAAATACGTAAAGTACATTCTAATATAGAATGGAGGTAAATATTTAAACCTACGTACAAAAACAGTCTGTGACTTCTGCAGGTTTACTTCCCAGAGATGATATTACTACCTCTTAGGACTACTAACTATACTAATACGACAAATGGTGAAATGAAAAATAAAGATATATGAACAGGACAGCTTCACTGGATGAAATACAACCAGCTTTAGTTTTGTGTCTCAGACAACCATGACAAATGGATAAGTCTCATCATATGTCTCTCCGCTCCGAGAGAGATGAATCATGCTACATTAATAGATGAGTACCTCATCAATCCCACCACCATGAACATTACATCAGGGCAATTAGAGCAGTCTGGCTCTGCCACAGCCTCATGGTGTATTCAACATGTTTAGTGAATGGTTTAGTCATAGGACCTCCTCTGGAGGGAGAAGTAGAAATGATCATGGTGTATTCAACATGTTTAGTGAATGGTTTAGTCATAGGACCTCCTCTGGAGGGAGAAGTAGAAATGATCATGGTGTATTCAACATGTTTAGTGAATGGTATAGACAGCTGATAGACAGCTGTCCCTGATTGAGAACCATACCCGGCCAAAACATAGAATACAGATCATAGAATGCCCACCCAAATCACAGGGTGGGCGTGACAGTACCAAGTTGATGTGCAGGGATACGAGGTCTTTGAGGTAGATGCAGTATATACATATAGGTAAGTGACTAGGCAACAGGATAGATTAAAAAAAGTAACAGCAGCTTATATGAAAAATCTAAAGAGTTAGTGCAAAAAGGGCCAATGCAGATATTCTGGGTAACTATTTGGTGAACTATTTATCAGTCTTATGGCTTGGGGTAGATGCTGTTCAGGGTCCTGTTGGTTCCAGACTTGGTGCATTGGTATTGCTTGATGTGACATAGCAGAGAAAGCAGCCTATGACTTTAGTGGCTGGAGTCTTTGACATCAAGCAGGCTCAGGTTATTCATGTGTCTACCAGTTTGATGCATTATATCCCATATCCCACAAATGTGTGTTTTTTTATTGGGTGTGTGAATGTTATACTGAATGTGATTGGGTAATGTATGTGGTTGATTGATTGATTGAATAATCTGTCCCACTGTTGGGGATGTATATCAGTATATCTGAAAGATTGGATAACTATTCAAAAAAAAATCCTTCTGTTCACCTGATTTAGAATTCCTCACAATCAAATGTAGACCGCATTATCTTCCAAGAGAATTCTCTTCGATTATAATCACAGCCGTATATATCCCCCCCCAAGCAGACACATCGATGGCTCTGAACGAACTTTATTTAACTCTTTGCAAACTGGAAACCATTTATCCGGAGGCTGCATTCATTGTAGCTGGGGATTTTAACAAAGCCAATCTGAAAACAAGACTCCCTAAATTTTATCAGCATATCGATTGCGCAACCAGGGGTGGTAAAACCTTGGATCATTGTTACTCTAACTTCCGCGACGCATATAAGGCCCTGCCCCGCCCCCCTTTCGGAAAAGCTGACCACGACTCCATTTTGTTGATCCCTGCCTACAGGCAGAAATTAAAACAAGAGGCTCCCACGCTGAGGTCTGTCCAACGCTGGTCAGACCAAGCTGACTCTACACTCCAAGACTGCTTCCATCACGTGGACTGGGACATGTTTCGTATTGCGTCAGATGGGAATATTGACGAATACGCTGATTCGGTGTGCGAGTTCATTAGAACGTGCGTCGAAGATGTCGTTCCCATAGCAACGATAAAAACATTCCCAAACCAGAAACCGTGGATTGATGGCAGCATTCGCGTGAAACTGAAAGCGCGAACCACTGCTTTTAATCAGGGCAAGGTGTCTGGCAACATGACTGAATACAAACAGTGCAGCTATTCCCTCCGCAAGGCTATTAAACAAGCTAAGCGTCAGTACAGAGACAAAGTGGAATCTCAATTCAATGGCTCAGACACAAGAGGCATGTGGCAGGGTCTACAGTCAATCACGGACTACAAGATGAAATCCAGCCCAGTCACGGACCAGGATGTCTTGCTCCCAGGCAGACTAAATAACTTTTTGCCCGCTTTGAGGACAATACAGTGCCACTGACACGGCCTGCAACGGAAACATGCGGTCTCTCCTTCACTGCAGCCGAGGTGAGTAAGACATTTAAACGTGTTAACCCTCGCAAGGCTGCAGGCCCAGACGGCATCCCCAGCCGCGCCCTCAGAGCATGCGCAGACCAGCTGGCCGGTGTGTTTACGGACATATTCAATCAATCCCTATACCAGTCTGCTGTTCCCACATGCTTCAAGAGGGCCACCATTGTTCCTGTTCCCAAGAAAGCTAAGGTAACTGAGCTAAACGACTACCGCCCCGTAGCACTCACTTCCGTCATCATGAAGTGCTTTGAGAGACTAGTCAAGGACCATATCACCTCCACCCTACCTGACACCCTAGACCCACTCCAATTTGCTTACCGCCCAAATAGGTCCACAGACGATGCAATCTCAACCACACTGCACACTGCCCTAACCCACCTGGACAAGAGGAATACCTATGTGAGAATGCTGTTCATCGACTACAGCTCGGCATTCAACACCATAGTACCCTCCAAGCTCGTCATCAAGCTCGAGACCCTGGGTCTCGACCCCGCCCTGTGCAACTGGGTACTGGACTTCCTGACGGGCCGCCCCCAGGTGGTGAGGGTAGGCAACAACATCTCCTCCCCGCTGATCCTCAACACGGGGCCCCACAAGGGTGCGTTCTGAGCCCTCTCCTGTACTCCCTGTTCACCCACGACTGCGTGGCCACGCACGCCTCCAACTCAATCATCAAGTTTGCGGACGACACAACAGTGGTAGGCTTGATTACCAACAACGACGAGACGGCCTACAGGGAAGAGGTGAGGGCCCTCGGAGTGTGGTGTCAGGAAAATAACCTCACACTCAACGTCAACAAAACTAAGGAGATGATTGTGGACTTCAGGAAACAGCAGAGGGAACACCCCCTATCCACATCGATGGAACAGTAGTGGAGAGGGTAGCTAGTTTTAAGTTCCTCGGCATACACATCACAGACAAACTGAATTGGTCCACTCACACTGACAGCGTCGTGAAGAAGGCGCAGCAGCGCCTATTCAACCTCAGGAGGCTGAAGAAATTCGGCTTGTCACCAAAAGCACTCACAAACTTCTACAGATGCACAATCGAGAGCATCCTGGCGGGCTGTATCACCGCCTGGTACGGCAACTGCTCCGCCCTCAACCGTAAGGCTCTCCAGAGGGTAGTGAGGACTGCACAACGCATCACCGGGGGCAAACTACCTGCCCTCCAGGACACCTACACCACCCGTTGTTACAGGAAGGCCATAAAGATCATCAAGGACATCAACCACCCGAACCACTGCCTGTTCACCCCGCTATCATCCAGAAGGGAGGTCAGTACAGGTGCATCAAAGCTGGGACCGAGAGACTGAAAAACAGCTTCTATCTCAAGGCCATCAGACTGTTAAACAGCCACCACTAACAGTGTGAGTGGCTGCTGCCAACACACTGTCATTGACACTGACCCAACTCCAGCCATTTTAATAATGGGAATTGATGGGAATTATGTAAATATATCACTAGCCACTTTAAACAATGCTACCTTATATAATGTTACTTACCCTACATTATTCATCTCATATGCATATGTATATACTGTACTCTACATCATCGACTGCATCCTTATGTAACACATGTATCACTAGCCACTTTAACTATGCCACTTTGTTTACTTTGTCTACACACTCATCTCATATGTATATACTGTACTCGATACCATCTACTGTATGCTGCTCTGTACCATCACTCATTCATATATCCTTATGTACATATTCCTTATCCCCTTACACTGTGTATAAGACAGTAGTTTTGGAATTGTTAGTTAGATTACTTGTTGGTTATCACTGCATTGTCGGAACTAGAAGCACAAGCATTTCGCTACACTCGCATTTAACATCTGCTAACCATGTGTATGTGACAAATAAAATTTGATTTGAACATGCTAATGGCTTCATCTTGCCATCATGGGGAATATATTGCTTAAACGTCTCCAATCCTCTCAGATCCACACAGGTGGCAAGGGTCTAGTGACCAAGAGGTTGGTTTGAAATGATGCATAAGGTTGAGAGGTGATGAGAAGACACCATAGTCTCTGAAGGGAAAATCCCAAACTGTCTTATACACAAATCCAGTGGCAATTGAATCTAATGAAAGCATTCAGAGAATCCATTGAGGCCTCTAAGTGTAATGTAGTGTTTGATCAGAGGGGCTTCTTCCTGCTACTTGTCCTAATGTGTGAAGTGCTGTCAGTGTTAAAGGTCAACACACTGTACCTCTGGATGAGAGGAGACTTAACCTGCACTTCAGGATACAGAAACAGATGCCCTCTAGACACTCTAATGACCCCTAGTCCCCTTCCCTCTAGACACTGTGTTGACCCTATGCCCCCTTCCCTCTAGACAGTCTAATGACCCCTAGCCTCCTTCCCTCTAGACAGTCTAATGACCCCTAGACCCCTTGTCACTCTAATTAGCCCTAACCACTACCCTCTAAAGAATTTTGAGAGAGAGAGAGAGAGAGAGAGAGAGAGACTTTTGGTCTTTCTTTATTGAAACATTCTTAATTCATTTAAAAATCAGCCCCCCCCCCCAATCCTAAAATAAAATAAAAAAAATAAATAAAATTGTATCCTATACTGCATACATGTACCATACTCCTACAACCGTATATCCAAAACATCTTCCCCAGCAATACAGACAGCCCCCCCAACACACCATATCTCCTCAAACATCTCCACACATTTGATCGTTTTATCGAACTCAAACTCAACCCTAAGGCGCGCAGAGACCATCCCATTAAACAGTAGTAAAGGGTCTGTTATCCCCCCACCTTTGACCCTGTTCCTCCTTGTTAGCCAAATAGCTAACTTTGCCTGAGCAAACAGAAAATTCAACAAAACACATTTTTCTTTCTCCTTACTCGAATACCTGTATCCCATTATAAACATCCCAACAGCAAAAACCACCCCCAACCTGTCACACAGACATTCCAACAGAGACATTAATGGCATTAACCTGGTGCACACAGAAAACACATGAATTACAGTTTCTTTCATTTGACAGAAAGGACACCCCTGCCCAATTCCCGGATCAACCCGTGCCAACCAGCTGTTAGTGGCCAGGGCTCCATGAAGAACCCTCCACTGGAGGTCCCCTGACCTCTTTGGTACTGGGGGTTTGGTCCTTCTGTGGCTCAGTTGGTAGAGCATGGCGCTTGTAGCGCCAGGGTAGTGGGTTCGATTCCCGGGACCACCCATACGTAGAATGTATGCACACATGACTGTAAGTCGCTTTGGATAAAAGCGTCAGCTAAATGGCATATATTATTATTATATATTATTGTAGAGCGCCCTACATCTAAAACCCACCATACTCTCCGCCCCACATACATTACATTACATTTAAGTCATTTAGCAGACGCTCTTATCCTCCACTGATGTGCCTTCACTCCTGTTAGGCTTCTAATGCTCCTCACCTTAACGCAGAGGTTGTAGAGGGCTTTACCTCCCGCCCCCTCAAACTCCCCCAGGCTCGGAGTGTTAAAATCTAACAAGTCCTCCAGACCCCCTTGCCAGTCTCCAGTCTCTGCCATCACCTGCAGTGGCGGGAACATTGGTGGCCCCTCTCCCTTTGGCCTCTCAAACACCCCCCTTACCGGCTAAGACAGTGCCTCCTGGACCTCCTCCAGGAATCTCTCCAGCAGTTTTCCACCCCTCCTCTCCCAGCAGTCTCAGGTCACCCAGCCTTTGTAAACCCCCTGCCATCAGTTGCCTCTGCAGGGTGGCCGACTGAACCGATCTCAAAGGGATGGCTGGGTTGTGGAAGATGGGCTCCTCCCACATCCACTGCCCAGGCTCCACACCCCCTTCTCGTGTGGGCCTTAGCAGCTGCCAGGCCCTCAGCACCGCAGAGTAAAACTCTGAGAGACCTGCTGTACTCAGCCTCTCCAGCTTCATGAGGAACAGCTGCCGGTCCAACCCTAATCCGCCAGCTCTCCTCAGCAGCGCGCATGCTGGTTCCCTCCAGCCAACATCAGTGTGGTACAGCAGTCTCTGCACCGCCTTTAGTCGGAAAGCAGCCATCCTGCTCTCCAGTTCCACCAGGCCCTGTCCTCCTTCGTGGACGGTCATGTACAAAACTGCTGCCTTCAGCCAGTGATGTCCCGACCAAAAAAGTCCACCAGCTTGCGTTGCAGGTCTGCAAGCAGACCGGCGGGGGGTTGAGGACAGCCAGTTTATGCCACAAGGAAGATGCCACCAGGTTGTTGATTATCAGCACCCTCCCTCTATATGACACTTGGGACAGGAGCCACCTCCACCTGGCCAGTCTTGACACCACTGCCTGTGTCAGCCCCTCCCAGTTCTTGCTGACCCACCTCTCCGAGCCCAGGTACACCCCCAACACTTTAAGCCCTTCACAACCCCACTGCAAACCCCTGGAAGCAGAGGAGGAGCCCTATCCCCCATGCCCCACATAACAGAGCTTTGCTCTTTCCCCAGTTTACCTTAGCTGATGAAGCTCCCTCGTACACCTTCAGACTGGTCTCTAGTTCCTGCATATCTTGCCCATCCCTGACCATCACAGAAACATCATCTGCATATGCTGAGACTGCAATTCCTGTCACCACATCCATGCCTGTCCAGCACACTCCCCGCAGTCTCCTGCGTAGCAGTCCTAAAAAAGGCTCAATGGCTAGTGTGTACAGCTGCCCAGATAGAGGGCATCCTTGTCTAATGCCCCATCTCACCCAGACTGGCCTACTGAGCCTCCCTCCCACCTTAACCATACATGACGCCCCAGCATACAACAGCTTCACACAGGTCACAAAACTCTTCCCAAACCCAAACACAGACATCACATTAAACAGATACTCATGATCCACTCTATCAAAAGCCTTCTCTTGATCTAAAGAGACCAGTCCAAAGTTCACATTAGAACCTCTCGACAAGTCCAACATGTCCCTAATCAAGAACAAGTTGTCCGTGATTGAGCGTCCCGGTACACACACAATATGTCTGGTCCTTGTGTATTATAGAGTCCAGATGGGACTTCAGTCTGTTAGAGAGGACCTTGGCAAAAATCTTGTAGTCCGCACAGAGTAATGCCACAGGCCTCCAGTTCTTAAGTTCACACAAGTCCCCTTTTTTGGGCAGGAGAGTCAGAGCCGCCCGACGGCAGCTCATCGGCAACTCTCCTACCCCGACGCATTCTCGCAACACGCAAAATAAATCCTGTCCAATTGTTCCCAGAATTTTTGTAAAATTCCACTGGAAGTCCATCAACCCCGGGTGCACGACCGGGGGACATCTGGGTTACTGCCTCTGCCAGTTCATGTGACAACAGAGGAATGTCCATTTCATCCCTCTGTGCCCGAGAGAGCTTAGGGAGTCCTGCGAACAAGACCTGAGCACACATAGGATCGCACATTTCTGCCCTATACAATTCAGTATAAAACTCCACAGTCCGCTCCCGCATCTCCCCCACCACAGAGGTCACCCGCCCATCAGACAGCCGTAGACAATGCATACCCTTGGCTTCACTGCTCTGTCTTTCCAAACCGAAGAAGAAGGAGCTGGGAGCATCCATCTCATTGAGCATGGAGAACCTAGCTCTTACAAGTGCTCCCTTTGCTTTAACCTGGAAAAAACTGCCCAGGTCCCTACGTAATTCGGCTAAGTTAGCCTGGAGGCCTACATTGCCTTGCCCCACCATCTCTACCTCCATCTCACTAATACACCTCTCTAGTTCCCCCAATACTCTCCTAGCCTCTGAGGATGAGAGAGCTGTGTACTGTTGACAGAAAAGCCGAATTTGCACTTTCCCCACATCCCACCACTGACTCAGAGACTCATACTCCTCTCTTCGCTGCCCCCATCTTTCCCAAAAAGTCTGGAAACCTGAGCAAAAAGTGGCATCTTGTAAGAGCTTTACATTGAACTTCCAATAAGATGCCTGCCGGGGCCCTGGTGAAATAGACAGCCGAGCCATGGTTATGTGGTGATCCGAAAACCCCACTGGGAGAATGGTAGCACCCAGCAGCCTATTGCTCTGATTCCTGGACATGTAAAAACGATCAAGTCGAGCTGCACTCACCCTAGCCCCAAAAACCTTCACCCACGTATACTGTCTTGTGTTTGGATGTTTAGTTCTCCAAACATCCACTAGGTCAAACTGATTAAAGATGTCCCTTAACACTCCCACTGACACTGCATGAGGCTCTTCCCCATTTCTGTCTTTTGTAAAATCCATTGTACAGTTCCAGTCACCTCTGATCACCAGCGTCTCCTCAGGCGCTACTTGTGAGAGTTCCTGTCTAAGACTCCCAAATAGAACCCCTCTTTCTCTCCCTGTGTTAGGCGCATACACATTTATAAAGACAAAACACATGTTGTTAATTTCTGCTTTAACAACAAGCAACCTACCCCTACACACCTCCTTTGAGGAGCAAATTTTTACAGCCAGACCCGGTGCAAAAAGGACTGCCACCCCTGCACTAAGATTTGTCCCATGGCTCAACACACTTGCCCCTTTCCACCAGAGCCCCCAATCAACTTCATTCACCACATCACTATGCGTCTCCTGCAGAAACAACACCTGTACTTTTTTTTGTTTAACATATTCACTCAACACACTCCTTTTTCCCGCATCTCTGGCGCCATTTATATTGAGCGAGCCTACCCGAAGAGTCTCCATAAGAAGTGGGAGAAAAGCCAGCAGAGAAATAGACCAATAGCAAAGCTCAAAAAGCCCCAGTGTCAGTAAGAAATTAAACATTTAAACAGTGTCTGAAGGTAAACCTTTACGCACTGTTGTGACCCAATTCCTCAACCTAAACCGTTTCCTGGGTGAGAGGACACCATGCCCCTCATTTCTCATAGCATGTTGTACTGATCTTACAAACTTTCTAGGATCAGGAAAAAAAGCCTCAAGATTAACTTTTTTCCCCTTAGTCTCATTCAGGAACCTTGTCAGTTCTCTCAACGTGTACTTAGACCCCTCTGGTTGACTGGCTGTCAGCTCCGGGCCAATTGAAGAGGAGTCTGAAAAAAATACCTCCTCATCCTCTTCCTCAGACTCACTTTCCTCCTCTTCTCTATCTCCCACCGTGACCACCTGCCCTTTCTCTCTGGTTAGGGCCTCACCCACAGCAACAGGCAACATTTCCATGGTGCCTTTGTCCACACCCTTTTTCTTTTTCCTCGACACCCTCCTCCTCCTCCCCTAATCTCTTACACTTCCCCACTATACTCTCCTCATCCACTAGAATAACCTGACTAGACGCAGTATCATCTGCACCACCCTCCATAGCATGACTAGGGCCAGCCTCAGCTACACCACCCTCCATAGCATGACTAGGGCCAGCCTCAGCTATACCACCCTCCATAGCATGTCTAGGCCCAGCCTCAGCTACCCCACCATCTCTAGCCTGACTAAACCCAGCCTCTGCTTCTCCACCATCTCTAGCCTGACTAGACCCAGCCTCTTCTACCCTACCATCTCTAGCCTGACTAGACCCAGCCTCTGCTTCTCCACCATCTCTAGCCTGACTAGACCCAGCCTCATCTACACCACCATCTCTAGACTGACTAGGCCCAGCCTCTGCTGTCTGCATCTCCTTACCCCCTGCATTTTGACCTCGATTTCCCCTCCTTGCGCTCGTACCCTCCCCTTGTCTATGGCCTTTATGTGGGCACGCAAAGCTCTTGTGCCCCAAATCCCCACATTCAAAACACCGTAGACTATCTGTGCTGGCAAAACCTGCATAGAGCCCCTCCCCATGCCTCACTTTAAAATGCACATTTAGCTGTTGCTCATTATTGTTCAGAAACATAAACACTTGCCTCCTGAATGAAACAACGTGTTTAACGGCATCTGCCTGAAAACCTGCTGACAGTACACGGAAACCGCTAGCATACTTACCAAAACGACTCAGCTCTTTCCTAATTTGATCATCCGTAATAAACGGAGGCAAATTTGCCACTACAACTCTTGTTGAAGGGGTAGAGAGAGGTGAAATTGACACCAACACATCCCTTACAAATATTCCGCTAGCAATTAGCCTACCAACCAAATTAGCCCTTTTCATGAACACAACCACCGCTTTGTTCATTCTAGAAGCAGAATGTATAAACTCAGCTCCTACCTGTTCACTGACCGCGAGCAGAACCTCCTCCACCTTAACTCCGTTCTCAGGAACACACCTGAACCCATGCTGTATAGACAGCGTCTCCTGCGCGCTAGGCTGAGAAGCCATTGCGCACACTAGACCTTGCAACCCCCAGGAACGTTACTCTGTCCTCTTCCACCCTGACTTTGAAAAAAAAACTTTGGATACCGCTAAAAACAAATATTGCATTAACCCTCCACCATAGAAAATAACATGTACAGAAAAGAATAGAATCAAGAAAGTTAGTTAGGATAGAGCTTTCCACACCAAACACTCAAACTCCAAAAACACCCAGCATGCAGAGAGAGAGAGAGAGAGAGAGAGAGAGAGAGAGATCACCTAGATGGAGCACAGAGAGAGAGAGAGAGAGAGAGAAGCATCACCTAGATGGAGCACAGAGAGAGAGAGAGAGACTTTTTGTCGCTATAACAAAGTACGAACAGCAAAAACATACAGTACCAGTCAAAAGTTTGGACACACCTACTCATTCCAGCGTTTTTCTTTATTTTTAACATTGTCAAATAGTAGTGAAGACATCAAAACTATGAAATAACACATATGGAATCATGTAGTAACCAAAAAAGTGTTAAACAAACCAAAATATATTTTATATTTGAGATTCTTAATAGTAGCAACCCCTGGACAGTTTAATCTCAGTGGCTTCATTCAAAGACTCAATCATGGACACTCTTACTGACAGTTGTGGCTGGGTTGTGTGATGTATTGTTGTCTCTACCTTCTTGCCCTTCGTGCTGTTGTTTGTGCTGCTATTGTTGTTGTTGTGTTGCTACCATGCTGTGTTGTCATGTGTTGCTGCCTTGCTATGCTGTTGTCTTAGGTCTGTCTTTATGTAGTGTTGTGTTGTCTCTCTTGTTGTGATGTGTTTTGTCCTATATTTATATTTGATTTATTTTTAATTTTTAATCCCAGCCCCTATCCCCACAGAAGGCCTTTTGGTAAACTGTCATTGTAAATAAGAATTTGCTCTTAACTGACTTGTCTAGTTTAATAAAGTGTTTTTTATTACTCTTAAACAAATTACATTGATGACAGCTTTGCACACTCTTGGCATCCTCTCAATCAGCAGCACCTGGAATGATTTTCCAACAGTCTTCAAGGAGTTCCCACATACACTGAGCACTTGTTGGCTACTTTTCCTTCACGCAGTCCAACTCCTCCCAAACCATTTCAATTGGGTTGAGGTCAGGTGATTGTGGAGGCCAGGTCATCTGATGCAACACTCCATCACTCTCCTTCTTGGTCAAATAGCCCTTACACAGCCTGGAGGTGTGTTGGGTCATTGTCCTGTTGAAAAACAAATGATAGTCCCACTAAGCACAAACCAGATGGGATGGTGTACATGATCAAATACAAATCTTAGAATCAACTATTAAAGATGACCAAAACCCACTGGATTCTCCATTTACATTGAATGAGCTACAGGACAAATTACAAACCCTCCAACCCAAAAAGGCCTGTGGTGTTGATGCTATCCTCAATGAAATTATCAAATATACAGACAACAAATTCCAATTGGCTATACTAAAACTCTTTAACATCATCCTTAGCTCTGGCATTTTCCCCAATATTTGGAACCAAGGACTGATCACCCCAATCCACAAAAGTGGAGACAAATTTGACCCCAATAACTACCGTGGGATATGCGTCAGCAACAGCAACCTTGGGAAAATCCTCTGCATTATCATTAATAGCAGACTAGTACAATTCCTCAGTGAAAACAATGTACTGAGTAAATGTCAAATTGTCTTTTTTACCAAATTACCATATGACAGACCACGTATTCACCCTGCACAGACCACGTATTCACCCTGCACAGACCACGTATTCACCCTGCACAGACCACGTATTCACCCTGCACAGACCACGTATTCACCCTGCACAGACCACGTATTCACCCTGCACAGACCACGTATTCACCCTGCACAGACCACGTATTCACCCTGCACAGACCATGTATTCACCCTGCACAGACCACGTATTCACCCTGCACACCCTAATTGACAAACAAACTAACCAAAACAAAGGCAAAGTCTTCTCCTGCGTTGTTGATTTAAAAAAAAAAACTAGCATGCGGTTAAAATTGGCAAAAAACACACATTTCTTTCCACAGGACCGTGGGGTGAGACAGGGAATTGGCAAAGGCACTATAACAGTTTGCAGCACGCAGCCTCACCCTACTAGAATCTGAAGTCGAAGATCGACTGTTTGCTGATGATCTGGTGCTTCTGTCCCCACTCAAGGAGGGCCTACAGCAGCATCTAGATCTTCTGCACAGATTCTGTCAGACCTGGGCCCTCACAGTAAATCTCAGTAAGACAAACATAATGGTGTTCCAAAAAAGGTCCAGTTGCCACGACCGCAAATACAAATTCCATCCAGACACCGTTGCCCTAGAGCACATTTCCTAACCTCCTAACATTTCCTAATTTCCTAACCTCCTGCCAAATGTATGACCATATTAGAGACACATATTTCCCTCAGATTACACAGACCAACAAGAAAATTGAAAACAAATCAAATTTTGATAAAGTCCCATATCTACTGGGTGAAATACCTCAGTGTGCCATCACAGCAGCAATATCTGTGACCCGTTGCCACAAGAAAAGGGCAAACAGTGAAGAACAAACACCATTGTAAATACAACCTATATTTATGTTGATTTATTTTCCCTTTTGTACATTAGTACAACACTGAATATATATACATAATATGACATTTGAAATGTCTTTATTCTTTTGGAACTTTTGTAAGTGTAATGTTTACTGTCCAGTTTTTATTGTTTATTTCACTTTTGTTTATTATCTATTTCACTTGCTTTGGCAATGTAAACATGTTCCCATGCCAGAAAAACGTAAATTGAAATTGAATTGAGAGAGAGACAGAGAGAGTCTAGATGCTCTGTTGGGATTAGTTATCTCCTGTGATGATAAAGTGGAGTGTTTCCTTACTCTGTGTGTTGTGAACAGTGAAGCATGGTTGTATCACCTCTCCTTACAGGGTAATCCTACACACACACACACACACACACACACACACACACACACACACACACACACACACGCACGCACACACACACACACACACACACACACACACACACACACACACACACACACACACACACACACACACACACACACACACACACACACACACACACACAC